>NC_091133.1:20861830-21049330 GCF_040183065.1 Periplaneta americana
GAACCAAAAATCTGTTCCTTTCTAGGTGATTTATTTGGAACTTTAAACTGAAGCTATCTCAAAACTTGTTTTTTTGAGTTGTCGCACTTTTGAACTAGGCGATCGTAATACAGACACCGAAACAAATCCCTCCCCTACAAAGCCAATGACGCGGGGATGGAAGGAAGGGGGTGAGTGACGTATTCGATGAGTGACGCAACGCCACAATTGTCGCCCACTTGTCCAAGCCTGGGTTACATTGTAGTGCATATTAAGATAATTTTATTGGGTCCATTCGAAGAATGTGCTCATAACATTTTTCCTTCTTCAGACTTGTTTTTTCGTTTATGTTAAAAATTCTAACTGCTGTATGTCTGTTCCATTTGCAATAGGATATTTGCTGGTACGTCCAATCAGTGATAATAGGAATTTAATTTCTGCTGTTTCCAGCTTCTTCGATCTTATTTTTAGTCCAATTTTCCGATCTATGCAGGGTGATTCAAAACCTCTGCGGAAAACTTTGAGGGGTGATAATCTAACAATAAGGAACCCTTTTTTTTTAAACAAATTATGAGTTTTGACGCGTCGTTTCGAAGTTATCGTTGAAAATGTTTTTGCGAGGGCGTACGTCTATGTATGCGAATGTGTTCATCCCTGTTTTTTTCTTGAGATGTTTGTAAGAGATGAGAAGGTTGTTGTTGTTTGTTTACGTTTAATGTTCAATACCTTTTCCTTTCAGTTCAGTCTAATCATCAATTGAGAATGGATGTCTACACTTTTCCCGAGTTAGCCGACATGGTAATGTGTTATGGGGAGGTTCGCGTAAACGGAAGAGCTCTCCACATGTACCAACAATAGTTTCAAAACAGAAATCTCCCTCACCACACAATGTTGCTCGACTTTATCAGCACCTTCGAGACGATGGGTCTCTTCGTCCCCGGCGCATTTGTGGAAGACCACGTAGACATCCATTCTCAATTGATGATTACACTGAACTGAAAGGAAAAGGTATTGAACATTAAACGTAAACAAACAACAACAACCTTCTCGTCTCTTACAAATATCTCAAGAAACAAACAGGGATGCTCATAGTCGCATACATTGGCGTACATCCTCGCAAAAACATTTTCAACGGTAATTTCGAAACGACGCGTCAAAATTCATAAGTCGTTTAAAAAAAGGGTTCCTTATTGTTAGATCTATCACCCCTCAGAGTTTGTCGCAAAGGTTTTGAGTCACCCTGTATATCAACATAGTACGGTCAATACTTCGTAAAATTTCATCATTGTATCCTTTCTAACTTCGTTTCTTAACTTTTTTTACTACTGTATCAGATGCTGTCTAAAATTTATTTATTTTACAATTTAAATCTTCCTCAATTAAAAGGCACATCATATTCTAAGTAGTTAACATTTTTGGACCTGTTCACTATTGTGATTATCGATAATTAATATGTTGCATCTCACTTAATGCTTACCCCAGAAAGCCATATTTTTTGTTTTTGTTTGAGAAAAGTTGAGAGATTATAATAATTCATTATTTTGCACAGTTGAATTGTAACTAACTGTAATTTGATCTTCCGACTCCGCAATTAGTTTCTGATCTTTAGGAAATAATAATAATAATAATAATAATAATAATAATAATAATAATAATAATAATGTATCATATTTAAATATTTAAAACTATGCTACTTATTTTAAAATTATGGTAACTATTAGCTGTTCCCGCCATTCGGAAACAACTTTATGTGTGTGTGCGTGCGTGTCTGTGTGTGTACGTGCGTGCGTGCGCGCGCGCGACGATGAACAGCCTTGTCTTACTCCCGATTTGCTATTTCAGTTCTTTATTTATGTTTGTTACATCTATTATCGATACTCATACATCTCGGAGAATCTCCACTGTAAATAGGGAAATAAAAAAAATAGCTACCAAAACTAACTATAAGGCGGTCGGGTAGGTCAGCTGGTAGAGCAACTAGTTACGGACTGCAAGATTGCGGGTTCAATCCCGGCTGATGGCAAAGTATTTCTCGCTGCCAAAACTTCCAGAACTTCAAGCGCCTGCACAATGGACTACGAGATCTTCGCTGGATAAAAGATAGTCGATCATACCACACTATTCTTGTGCCGAGATCATAAGAGCATGGGATCCTACTTGCAGGTGCCTTCATGGCTTCTAAAACGGATACCTTAACCTTTCTCTATATTAACTGTAAGAATGTGAAAACTTGCTTCAATCTTTCATCAAGAAATAACGACGCGTACTTTGAGAGAGTGGTTGAATTACCATAATCTGCGAATCTCTATCCTGCCACGTGGCATGCTAAGAACAATTGTGCATGGAAAGAGCTGCGCCAGCTTAATGATCACTATCTACCTTAAGGCCGAGGGCTACTCAATTTTTAGATCTATTACTCTCAAATTCAAATTTTCAAATTTTCAAAATTTATTTACAATTTACATTTGAATTTACATTTGGATAGATACCCGAAATGAGTATATGCTCGTGCTCGGGTACAGTCCAGTAGTCTACATAAATTTTACAGGGTTCAAATAATAATGCTGATGATATAAAATAATAATAATAATAATAATAATAATAATAATAATAATAATAATAATAATAATAATAGAATAATCGTGACAGAAATGATACAAAGATACAAAGATTGTAATACAAAATAATTCATTAATAATAATAATAATAATAATAATAATAATAATAATAATAGTGACAAAACAAAAATATTTACAATAACAAAATAAATAACAAGACGGATGAAATAAAATATAAAACCACTAGCGAGAGTCAACACAACTTAAACAAGCATATAATAACCGGAAAAAATGCCAAACTCGAAAATCAACAGAAAAGTTCGTTGTATCGCAGACGACAGCAACCACCGTATTGACATTGTGCTGTGCAGTAATGGTAATAGTGGGGAGCTGAATGTCCACGTAACTGCCGTTCTCTTTGAATCTCCTCGTACAATCATGGGAAGTTAATGCTGTAAATACAAAATGTCTACGAGTCAAACTGTTCACTATTACCAGGATAAATACAAATAATACTGAAATATATTAATCGAGTTTCAATTATAGATCTCTCCCTTTGTGCAAGAGGTATCATATCAAAATATTTTATGAATGGCGGGGAAAATATAAATTTCAATAACTTTCTAGTGAGAAGTACAATCAAGTGTATCTGTGGCGATGCTAAGGAATCATTTAATGGAGATATACACTGTTATTAATTAAGAAAATGATCTATTTATATTTATTACAATGTTTTATCTTATAGGTTACATGCATTAGATAAATACAATAAAAATTAGTACCATATAATGCTAGTAACACTTAAAAAAAAATATAATAAAATTGATCAAATATCATGCAAACATTTTCACTTTATTTTTAAACTTAAGAATGTGTAAATTGCTTAGGTCTGGATTATTTTTCAATACTGAATTGTATAGTCTTGGTCCATAATTCCTGCTGTGTCTTAATCCAGCTGTAGTGAAGCTTTAATTTCGAAATCCTACAGTTAACTCGGCCAGTTAATTTTTTAACTTTGTCTTTCTGCTGTGGAGAACTAGTGAATGATTTAAAGGGAAGTTTTCATAAGAGCTCATAAATAGTTTCCATGTTAGCAGTTTTCTTACAGATTCTTATTTATTTTCTTAGTTCCTGAGAGGTCATATCGTTTATCATTTTAACTCTGCCAGAATTGTTAGTTCTCTCGTTTTGCTGCCCAAGGGCAGGTCTTTCACTGCAAACCCAGCATTCTCCAGTCTTGTCTCCCTCTTAGTCTCCGCATATAATCCACATATCTTAATGTCATCTATCAATTGATATTTTCTTCTGCCCCGAACTCTTCTCCCGTTCACCATTCCTTCCAGTACATTCTTCAGAAGGCAGTTTCTTCTCAACCAGTGACTACAAGGTGATATGAATGGGATATTTGTAAATGCTACCATTATCCTGGCTGGACAATGACTGTCTTCAGAAGAAAAAGTCTTTGGACTAGGTCTATGATTGTTTTATGAAAACCTAAGAAAATTTCCATTCTTATAATATAGGCTATAGTGTTTTTCTCCCTAACAACTAATTCAGTAGATTGCCGCTACAATACGCTCACCATATGCTTAACATCTCAAATTTGCATATTTTTGACTATAAATTCTTTAAAAAAAAATTAAATTGTTCTTCCGACCAATATCGTCAAGTGAGATGTACTGCCTGAAAATAGATGTACATATCAGCCAGAATCTCAATCAGATATGATTTCCATCTCGTTAAACGTTTTAAGAACAAATAAATAAATGATACTTTCTTCCGACTGCAGTTGTGTGTACGACATAATTACAAAATTTAAAAGCTGAGAACTGAGTAGAAGAATTTTTCCGTTATAATACTGATGGTAACATCATAATCTGCCATCAATCGTCATTAGACCTTGAAAGGTCTTTCTTCGTCTATAAATTAATTTCAGACTACAAACCGTGAAAGTGAAATTATATTAGCTTTAAATTACAATTCAATGAAAATTAAATATGTGAAGTGCCATCTCACCGGAAGTAAGTGCTTAACGACAAATATATATAATATATATCATAATTCAATGAAAACCTATAAATAAATACAATTTAGAGCTATTCAACAGCAGAATATCCAGTATACAAAATGTAAAATGTATCGTCTTTGAACTCCCTATTTTCACACTTTAAACTCCCTATTTTCACACTTTAAATAACATTCTAAACGCCTGAAAGCTGATTTATCAGCGTCTGAACATCGAATTATAGTTATATGTGTCTTCTAGACGTCAAGGAAGAAATCACTCGGGAATCGTTTGTCTTTAAGATTGCATTGACAGAGAAATGGCAGACGTTCTTGGAAGAGCGAACGATCGATTTTCACTTAAGGACATGTCCTCGCAGCGTCTGATGGTCGTTGACATACGTTTCGCAAATCGTACGTCGAGATACGAACTCTTTCATAGACTATCTTGCATTTAATTTGTACTCTTGATGTTGACAGATGGAAAAAACAAAAACACTTTTAGAATTATAAAATCAGAATGAGATATTCTAAGATTTATGTAAAACTCTGTCTTCCGGTCCATTTCAGTCAGGAACGGCTAACCATTAGAGAAAGATCAGTTTTGAGCCCATCGTCGTCATCGTCGTCGTCATCATCATCATCATCATCGTCATCATCATTTAAGCCTAGGGCTCGTTTCGGCATCAAGACGGAAATAATCCAACGACGTAATCAGCCAAAGAGGGAATCGAACCCATGCTCCAGCGCAGCCCCGGATCAGTAGACAAGCACTTCCATCGCCTGAGTTACGCCGATGGCTGGGTTCATAATTCAACTGAGTTATTTTGTCTGTGAGTTTCATATGAGTACCTCCCTTAGGGATCCATTATATATTTTTGATACAGCGTCGTTAAATTACCAATTAAAAATTTTGGGTCGTCTAGAAAGAAAAATGTTGGACGAACTTTAAAGAGACAGACTCAAGAATTTTATGGGTACTGTTTTGAGACGACAACGACGACGATGGCGATGGTGATGATGATGATGATGATGATGATGATGATGATGATGAGATTTTAAAAAAGACAAGCGAATAATTGATAAGAATGTGGGAATTCAGAACAAGACATGACTTCCCCATTGAAAGGTAATGGCAGTCCAAGTAAGAATTTTGTACTATACATGGTCTAGTATCTAATGGAAGCATAGTCGTTATTTAGTAGCAATAATGAAGTCTCACACATATGCTGTTTCAGTGATACGAGCAATCTCATTCTTAGACTAATTCAGAGATTCGAGCAGTCTCACACTTAGGCTGATAAAAAAAAAGCGAGCAGTCTCACTGTTACGCTGATTCAGAACCGCGTCCAGTCTCACACTTAGGCTGATTCAGAAATGCGAGCAGTCTCACTCTTACGCTGATTCAGAGCTGCGTGCAGTCTCACTCTTAGACTGATTCAGAAATGCGAGCAGTCTCACTCTTAGTCTGATTCATAAATTCGAGCAGTCTGACACTTAGTGTGATTCAAGAGTACGAGCGGTCTCACTCTTAGGCTGATTCATAAATTCGAGCAGTCTCACACTTAGTGTGATTCAAGAATACGAGCGGTCTCACTCTTAGGCTGATTCAGAAATGCGAGCAGTCTCACTCTTAGTGTGATTCAAGAGTACGAGCGGTCTCACTCTTAGGCTGATTCATAAATTCGGGCAGTCTCACACTTAGTGTGATTCAAGAGTACGAGCGGTCTCACTCTTAGGCTGATTCATAAATTCGAGCAGTCTCACACTTAGTGTGATTCAAGAGTACGAGCGGTCTCACTCTTAGGCTGATTCATAAATTCGAGCAGTCTCACACTTAGTGTGATTCAAGAGTACGAGCGGTCGCACTCTTAGGCTGATTCATAAATTCGAGCAGTCTCACACTTAGTGTGATTCAAGAGTACGAGCGGTTTCACTCTTAGGCTGATTCATAAATTCGAGCAGTCTCACTCTTAGTGTGATTCAAGAGTACGAGCGGTCTCACTCTTAGGCTGATTCATAAATTCGAGCAGTCTCACACTTAGTGTGATTCAAGAGTACGAGCTGTCTCACTCTTAGGCTGATTCATAAATTCGAGCAGTCTCACACTTAGTGTGATTCAAGAGTACGAGCGGTTTCACTCTTAGGCTGATTCATAAATACGAGCAGTCTCACACTTAGTGTGATTCAAGAGTACGAGCGGTCTCACTCTTAGGCTGATTCAGAAATGCGAGCAGTCTCACTCTTAGTCTGATTCATAAATTCGAGCAGTCTCACACTTAGTGTGATTCAAGAGTACGAGCAGTCTCACTCTTAGTCTGAATCATAAATTCGAGCAGTCTCACACTTAAGGTAATTCAAGAGTACGAGCAGTCTCACTCTTACGCTGATTCAGAAATGCGAGCAGTCTCACTCTTAGGCTGATTCAGAAATGCGAGCAGTCTTACCCTTAGGCTAATTCAGAAATGCGAGCAGTCTCACACTTAGTGAGATTCAAGAGTACGAGCAGTCTCACTCTTAGACTGATTCAGAAATGCGAGCAGTCTCACTCTTAGACTGATTCAGAAATGCTAGCAGTCTTACCCTTAGGCTGATTCAGAAATGCGAGCAGTCTCACACTTAGTGTGATTCAAGAGTACGAGCAGTCTCACTCTTAGACTGATTCAGAAATGCGAGCAGTCTCACTCTTAGACTGATTCAGAAATGCGAGCAGTCTCACTCTTAGTCTGATTCATAAATTCGAGCAGTCTCACACTTAGTGTGATTCAAGAGAACGAGAAGTTTCACTCTTACGCTGATTCTGAGATGCGAGCCAACTCATTCTTTGGCTAATTCAGATATGCATGTGTGAGGTCGAGGATTTCTGTAATTGTAAGACGAATGTGAGATAATCATATGGCTCAAAACTGATCTTCTCTATTGATTAGCCGCTTCTACTGAACTGAACTGAACTGGACCGGAAGACACAGAGTTTCTCATAAATCTAAGAATGTCTCAGGCGGATTTTGTTACTCCAAAAGTGTTTTTTTTTTTTTTTTTTTTCCGATTGTCAACTTCAAGCATACAGATTAAATGCAAGACAGAGTCTATCAAAGAGTTCTTATTTCGACGTACGATTTGCGGAACGTATGTCAACGACCATCAGGCGCTGCGAGTACATGTATTTAAATGAAAATCGATCGTGTGCTCTTCCAAGAACGTCTGCTATTCCTCTACCAATGCAATTTTAATTGCTAAATAACCTATTGATTGATTTTTGTGACATTGTTTATGGTCAGACGACGGAGGCTGTAAGATAGATGGGATATTACTTCTTGCGCTATTCGGCGAGATGAGTGCAGTTTCACGTTTAGGCTTATTTAGCGATGAGTGCAGTTTCATAGGCTGATTTTGAGATGCGTGCAGTTTCATACATAAGCTGATTCAGAGGTGCGTATAGTTTCACACTTAGTCTGATTCAGAGATGCGCATGGCCTCACACTTAGGTAGGTTCAAAGGTGCGTGCAGTCTCACAGTTAGGCTGATTCAGAGATGAGTCCAGCCTCATTTGGTTGATTCAGAGATACGTGCAGCCCAACACTTAGGTTGATTTAGAGATGCGTGGCTGATTCAGAGATGCGTGCAGTCCAACACTTAGGCTGATTCAGAGATGCGTGCAGTCCAACACTTAGGTTGATTTAGAGATGCGTGGCTGATTCAGAGATGCGTGCAGTCCAACACTTAGGCTGATTCAGAGATGCGTGCAGTCCGACACTTAGGGTAGGTTGATTCAGAGATGCGTGGCTGATTCAGCGATGTGTGCAGTCTTACATTTAGGCTTATTCGGATTTAACTGCTAGTATGGTAACCATCAGACCGCCAGAGTCATTTCATAATCTAAAAAGACGTTTTATTATAATTAGTCAGATACATAAGCCACAGCTGGCAAACGACAGTGAAGTTGGACACCAGTGACTTGGAACCACGATAAATGTGTTTTATATGTCTGGCTTAGTTTTAATGTTGTTAGCACTTAAAATAACATCAACCTCTGCCGGGATATTGGCCTGTATGTGCAATGTATTTAACTATCATGTTAATAGGTCTCCATCTTGTCCTTGCATAGAGCAATATCCGTCTCCTGGAGCTGCATAAACCTTTCCTAGGCTACTACATAAATTTATAAAATACGGCTCAAGGAAACGTTAAATTTTCATGCAAACACGCATGGTAATATTCCTAAAGTAAATTTCTTCATTTTTTCTTATAAGTGTCAACAATTTGTGAGCATCCTGTGCTGCACGAAAGAGATTGCGTCAGAGATGGCGTTTCGCGTGGAATCTGGAAGGAAAGGGTAAAGAATCTTTATTCATAAATTTGTTTAAAGCACACTACAGCATGGCGTCTGAAAGTTTGTTTGTTACAGACATTTACGTGTTGCAGACGGCTGTTTATGCTAGGTGTGCATCCGGAGGAGACCGATAGTCCCCGCGTCATAAAGTAAATCCCTCCTTTCCTGTATACAACCCCTAAATAGCTCCAGCTTTCAATATCCTGGTTTTGCAAGTAAGAGTTCGCGTCGAAACAAAAATATCTTCTTCACGTGCATCAGTGTAATATAAAACTGTTCAACTTGAATTAGGGATGAAAATTTTACGGAAAATTTTGAAATGAGTAAATTAAAGAAAATTGTCCACCTTCTAAGCGCGTTTAAACTTCAATTTATTGACATTACTAAGTTTCATAATTGAATTAGGAAATGAATTCGTTTTTAAAATGTTCGATGTAATCACAAAAAAACCGGTTTTATGAGAGTTGTAAATAAAATTAAACAAACTTTTTCTGTGGATACGAAGTATTTACATAGATAACACTGTTCTACAAGGGTCATTTTTCTTATATGAAAATATGTGTTTCTAAAGGATTTTCATATGGAAAATTCAAATCTGAAAACAGAAATTCGCTATCAGGCAGAGTTTTTTTTAGTTATACGAGAATATACGTCTCCTTTAACTGACATTTTAAGTTTGTGATAAAGATGGTGAACTTTGCTTAACAACAGTTGCCAACAGTTAAGTTTGTGCTCCATTTGTTTTCATTTTCAAATTGTGGCATTCCTGTTGCTAGTAAAATTTTATGTTAATAAGCAAGTCATTGTTACAGGATTTAAAATTGAGTTTTATAGCGTGTTAAACTGGCATTATTTGGATGGTGGAGATATTCCTTATCATGCGAGTAAATATTCATTATTAACTATAATATTCCGACATCTGTGGTGTATAAAATATGTAAAACTTTACATATTTCTCTTTTACAGAAACATCTTAAATCATAGAAGTAAAATAGATTCTAACAGAGAGAGAGAGAAAGAGAGAGAGAGAGAGAAATCTTGAATTAAACCTGGAATTCTTGTTAGAGGAAGTGAGTATTGTTTGTTTACATGAAATATCGTTTCCGCATATGCAAAACTCAACTCATGATGACATTCTGCAATGATGTTTGTGGCCTAATGAAGACTTTGAACTTCAAATACGAGCCACAGGATTGGAGACTTTTTATAGATGCCTCAAAATACAGTCTAAAGGGAGTTCTCCTCCACAATAGGAACATAATGCTTTCTGTCCCAGTTGCCTAATGCAAGTATGACTAAAGAGTCATATGATATTTTGAAAAATATGCTGAGATTAATCAAATATAATGAGCACAAGTGGAAAATGTGTGGTGATTTGAAAATAGTTGCCATGATGTTAGGTATGCAACAAGGCTACACCAAATATGGATGTTTTCTGTGTGGGTGAGATACTCGCGATAGGAATTTCCATTATAAAAGAAAGGTTTGGCCTGAACTTAAGTGGAAAGTTGGAGAAAAAAAATATACTGAATGAGAAATTGGTAGCCAGTGAAGATGTTCTGCTGCCCCCTCTTCACAACAAGCTAGGCCTTATTAAACAATTTGTTAAGGCAATGAACACATCTGGAAGAGGATTTATGTACCTTTCAAAAAAGTTTCCTCGTCTTTCTGAAGCAAAAATAAAAGAGGGCATGTTTGTGGGTCCCAAAATTAGAAAACTTCAGAAGGACTCAGATTTTGAACAATGCCTTGCACCAAAAGAAAGAAGAGCGTGGTCTTGTTTAAAAAAATAACGCAAAAATTTTCTGGGAAGAAAGAGAGCTAACGATTTCGAACAATTGGTTCAACAAATGAGAAATTCATATAGGGATCTAGGATGTCACATGTCTTTAAAAGTGCATTTCTTAGATTCACATATACATTATTTTCCTGAGAGCTGCAGTGATGTCTCTGACGAACATGGTGAAAGGCTCCATAAAGATATAATGTCCATGGAAAAGCGGTATGAAGGGAAATGGATGCCTACGATGCATGCTGACTACTGCTGGAACATTATTAGTGACTGCAAAATTGAACAAAAGAGAAAAAAATAAGAATTTTAAATTCTTAAGATAAAGTGTATTTTGTTCATATTTTCTAATCTTAAATAAGTTTTTCCATATAATATAATTATTATATTAAGGCTTGTATATATTTTTTGTTTTATAGTGCATAAAATGTTTGTAAATAATTTTGTAAGTGACTAAAATATTAATATTTACATGTTTTGCCTACATAAATACATAGTGTGGAAACGAAAAATATTTAAAAAATGAAATTGCACATAACTTGAAAACTATGCGTGACACAGAGAAACTAATTACGGATTTGAATTCAGGAAGTAAATATCCATATTAATAAAGAATGTTATACCCAAGAAAAATGAATTTCATTTTTTTTGTAGAACAGTGTAATTAATATTTATTAAGAACTATATCAATATTGATAAAGTAGGCCTAATTCTCATTTTTTCAGATAGGCTCCTTTACAAACGACACAATTTAGGGGGATGTGAGGAACTTCGAAACGATAATATGTATTTTATAAAAATTACAATATTATTATAACTATGAAACATGTAAGCTAAGTGACAGAGTTTCATTAATGTACATTTTTGCATAATATGTGCAATACAATTTTGCTCTAGTTTAGAAGTTTTGATAAATATCACATACTTCATGTGAACACCATCGATTTTATTAATGAAATTACTTAAGAAAGTAAGATAAAGTTTTTCTTCTGTTACGGAGAAGGTACCAGAAGACACACTGGAGCCTGAGGCTTATTATTGTGCTTACTACTCCTGTGTTCTTTGAATGATACTTGCTGCCGTACTGTCGCGCTCTTTTACGTATACAGCACGCTGCACCGTGAACAACCCGGACTATGGTAATGATAATCATATTAATATGTAAAAAGATTATGGCGAATTGAGTCCGAAGTCTAACGCCAAAAGTTATCCAGCAATTCTGCTTCAGTTGATGGAGAGAAAAAGCCAGGATTTAAGCCACAGTCGCATTTGTCGCATTTTGCCACTCGATTTCTAAAAGTACAACAGACTTTGAATGTAAATGTGCAAAAATGCAACAACCACATTGGACTTCAGAAACGAAGATGGTAATAGAGAAAATGAAATCAGAGATGTGTTTGAACTAATCTGAATTTAAATGAGATGCTAATGGCATGGGCAATGTTCAAAAAGGTATTGAGCAATAGATGTTCAGGAATTTATTTCAAAGAGTTGGTGCAATTCATGTAAGTGAAGTGAACAATTTGTCGAAAATTTATGTCTGGAAAAATACCGGAATCTTTATGGAGAGGGAGATGTAAGTCCATGGCCCATTTCTTTTAGGGCTCATCCCGACATTTTTGTGTTAGCGACTTAGGAAAACCACCGAGAAATCTTAGGCATGATGCATTGTCTCATTTTACGAGACTAGCCCAATAGCTCTTAGGTGAAGTACTCTATTGACATTTTTGTGTTAGCGCCTTAGGAAAACCACCGAGAAATCTTAGGCATGATGAATTGTCTCATTTTAAGAGACTAGCCCAATAGCTCTTAGGTGAAGTGACTCTATTGACTCTATTTAATTATGACTTGATGGGCGGATGAGTTGTCTCAATTTAGGAGACTAGCCAATTGGCTCTTTGGTGACTCTATCGAGCGGTGAGAGGGGAAGTGATTCTATTATAACCCGAGTTAGAAGAAGGTAATTTCACAGCGGCAGTTATTCAAGCTGATTTGTTAGGAGATGAGTGTTCTACCTAAACCTGGGAATGGCGCCGACCTCCCTACCCTCCTGTCTCAGGAGTATGGCTTGGACCCCTCTGATGTCTCCGCCGTTCCCTAGGTTCATACCAGCCGAAGACAGATATGAGCGGGTTGGGGTTGGCACAAGCTGTCGTGTACAGCTTCTAGCGAGTCGACCAATGAACTCGTCCGTATCAGCCGATGGTATATTTATATTTTTTATTGAAGACAGAGACGGGAAAAGTTAAATTGATCAAGAATATGGTCAGAGAAAAGCTGAAAAGTTAAGGGTATTAAAGACAGACACAAAAAGGGAGGAAAAAAAGAATAAATTTTTGCAAAAGCGGGATGAGAAAGATACAGGAAAAGTAGGCCTACAAGAAATTAAAACAATTGGTTATAATGAATTCACTATAATTGAATTTAAAATTAATTTATGCTCGACCATGCCGAAATGTAGTAATTATACACCTGGTAGTAGCCCTTTAATGCACCTCATTAAATTACACCTATTCATTATAGTTCAGTTGTTCATCCAATGAGAAATCACCTTTGTAGAATTATAAAAGCGCAATTATCGATTATTCTCGGATATGCAATCGAAAGACAACTAGCGAAAAGTCACGGAGACTGAAAATCCAATACTGTCGCAGAAGGTTATGTTCTGTTACTATAATAATTAGCGTTAATTGTGAATAATATTCAAATAAATCAAATTTGTCATCTCGTTTTTCAATTCTAAATCAATTTCCAGGTTATATCAAGACTAATGTTCATGTTATTCTCTAGATTATGTCAAGGTCAATGACATTCGTTCCTCGGAAAAAATAAATACTTTCGCGTCTGCCCACATCTCACAATTTAGAAGGTTAGTTCCGCTCCTCACTTACATAACCATTACATGAATACTTATGAATAATTTCAAGTTAGAAATATGATCGAGCATAAAAAGTCGTATGAAACTTGCCTATAATGGTAATTGAGACGCTTGTATGAAAATTATGAAACTCGCTTGCACTCGTTTCATAAACAAACATACTCGCGTCTTAATTACTACCATTATAGGCTCGTTGCATAATGTACTATTTGGTTACTTGTGCTACTTATGTTATGTTAGTACGATAAAGAAGGAGGATTCATAGAATTCTTTGCCCTTGGTTAGGCGTTATTACGATACATTTTTACGGAATTAGTTCTTATTTATAAGGATTGTGAATATGATTTTAAGTCCATAATAGTAACGCGACTATCGTCATGACTTGTATTTGGATGCATGATGGGTTCGTTCATTTTATAGGTTAGTTCACTTCATTCATTCATTCATTCATTCATTCAGTGTTCTGCCCAAGGCCAGGTCTTTCACTGCAAACCCAACTTTCTCCAATCTTTCTTATTTTCTGCCTTCCTCTTTGTTTCCTCATATGATCCATATATCTTAATGTCGTCTATCATCTGATATCTTCTTCTATCCCGAACTCTTCTCCCGTTCACCATTCCTTCTAATGCATCTTTCAGTAGGTAGTTTCTTCTCAGTCAGTGACCCAACCAATTCCTTTTCCTCTTCTGTTCAGTTTCAGCATCATTCTTTCTTCTCCCACTTTTTCCAACACAGCTTCATTTCTTATTCTGTCTGTCCACTTCACACGTTCCATTCTTCTCCATATCCACATTTCGAATGCTTCTATTCACTTCTCTTCACTTCGTCGTAATGTCCATGTTTCTGCCCCATACAATGCCACACTCCATATCTAGCACTTCACTAGTCTCTTCCTTTGTTCTTTTTCTAGAGGTTCGCAGAAAATGCTTTTTTTTTCTATTAAAAGCTTCCTTGGCCATAGCTATCCTTCATCTGACTTTCTGGCAGCAGCTCATGTTACTACTTATAGTACATCCCAAGTATTTGGAGCTGTTCACTTGCTCTACTGCCTCATTTAGAATTCGAAAGTTTATCTTCTGTATTTTTCTTCCTATGACTATGCTCTTCGTTTTATGTGCATTTAACTTCATTCCATACTTCACTTTATTAATGTAAGGAAATACATACAAAAGATTATTCTGTTTAGGCCTACTTTCATTCTTCTCTGACCTAAATGGACTCGTCCAACTGTTATAGAGGGTGACGTAAGTCGTTGCAGTTACTAAAAAATAGTGTGACAAAACTCGTTGACGTTGCTAATCAATAGTGTGACATAACTTGTTGCCAGTAAAGTAACTTCAGATGTTGAATCTTCTGTAAAGTTTTATACTTCTGCAGATTGTATAGAAAGCACATGTCTATCTTTTTCCATAATGATGTAGAGCAGTGGTCGTCAGCACTCGCTGAAATAGGTAGCGGGTAAGGAGTGTATCGAAATATGCCTCGTCGTGCAGAAGGGAGAGGGAGAAAGCATACTCGCCAGCAGCCACGGATGCACGGGCAAGGGACGCTAGTCCGAGGGTGCACTGTGCTGATGACCGTTGATGGAGAGCGTCATATTTTCAGCCCATCATAATATTATTGTTTTGCTCTACTGAAAACTTGCAATTTATGACTTACGCCCTTTTTACAGCTGTGTAGTTTTACGAACGCGTGTAGTTTTACGAACAAAAGAAACAAATTCTGTACAGGATTCCAGATACCAGTGTTATTACTGCAATATGTTATATAAATAATATTGTTAAAATATTAAAATGAAAAATAAATCATTACATAACCTTACCGTTTGTTTTAAGTTCGCATTTATAGACTGGGGGAAAAAAAGACAGACGTATATCACGGCCTGCTGGAGTATAGTAAACACAGAAAACATTTTATAGCAACAATGTCGAAGAAAGATATTTTGGTGTTCCGAAGTTGCCGTCATTAAACAGAAACCAAGATGGAAATTTCATTGCAACTAATTAGAAATTCGTCTTTCAGGTATGTAATAAACGATCTTCGCACAAAATAATGTACGATACACGAGCGGTATGTTTGTTTTCATGTTGCTGAATGAGAATCCAGGTCCAAAACTGTGACCGTACTGAATCAACTATTCTAACACTCCTCCAAACTGAAAATATTTTGACAATAGAGTCAATCTGACATGAGGAGAAGGTTCCTGATTGGTTTTTGAATTCCAGTAAAAAAAAAGAGGAAGTGTGTTTGTAACTGACTTTTTTTTTTAAATAATCATTAATGTTGTTTCAGATGTAATTAAATGCCATTTCAGTTATACTTTTTTGTCACTTATACGTTTTCTTTCTTCAGACTTAAATTAAGTTTTACTGCATTAGTTTCTCCTCTACTAAAGAAGCAATAATATTTTCTTGTCACTTTTCATTTTTCGTTATGATAACATACTTCTTGTTTCAAAATATTTTTTTGTACTACGAAGTTCACTATTTTCTTCCTTTAATTCTTATAATAATTTCATTTTGGGATTTCAATGTTTATGTTAACCACTAAAGTAGAATTCATACTGTTCAATTACATTGTCACTCCTTGATGCACTGACCGCAAGTCTTGGGATATTTCGTGGCTTAAGTTGAATTTAATACAGTTTCTGCAAATGTGTTGTTAAGACATAAATATCGAAGGAATAACTTCTTCACGAAGTTTTCTGGTTTAGCATTTGCAGTCCACTTCTTCGAAGCGAAAATCTTGAAAAAACGAACGGCAAACTCTCACTCAGTTGGCTAGTAAACTTCCCTCCAAAATATATCAATTCATTCAACTATTATGATTACCTTGTTTAGAAATATGAAACTTATTAATGTGTAGAATTTCCATGTTTGCATTTAAGAAATTTATAAATTTACTACACATCACAATAACAAAAGTTGACAAAAAACACACATTCAAAATCTACAGGTCACAAAATCACAACAACAACACACATACACAACACATCCAATAACCCAACACAACACAAACAAGCTGCATTCCGAACTATGGTACACAGACTACTCAACATACCAAGTAGTTAACAAGACTAAAAGAAGAGTTAAACACAATCAAATACATTGCACAAGAAAACGGATACAATCCTAACATAATAGACAACATAATAAGAAAGACAAAAAAGAATTACGAAAAAACATAGCAATATAACACAAACACAAGAACACAAAAAATACATCACACTAACATACGAAAACAAAAACACACACAAAATTGCAATCTCATTCAAGAAATTAAATTACAACGTTGCATACAGAACAAAAAACATTGTACAAAAACATCTCAACACAAACAAACCAATTTTAACACGTGAAAGAAATACAGTATATATTCCGAAGTGATGTAGTGTTAAAAGTTGTGTAATCAAGATGTATAATAAATTGTTGTTTTTATTTTTGTGGAAAATAACAATTTGGCAAACTTATTACCATTTCGAAATCTTATATATCAATGAATGAGACATATTGCTGATTGGGCAGTTTCATTTCGCATAACAAGGACGCATTGACGTGAAAATTAATTTGTGAGCTCTAACCTAACATGAACAACCTACCACTCCTCTTATGCTAGATGGACATTTTAAAATGAACTTCAATTCCAGGAAATTGAGTAAAATCTTCTTCTCTCCCCTTCTAAGATCAATATGGGACGAACTTGCCAGACCATTGTTTGTCTGTAAGATATATGTAAAGGCCTGTATTTTTTTACATTTTGAATAGCATTTTTGTTGTTATTTTAGCATTTTTAGTACCGGCAATCTATTTCAAATATATGTAAAATGCTAAAAGGGCGCTTTTCAGGCACAAACATAGGTTTTAGGCATTTATAGGAGTTTATGTTTCATGTAGACATTTTAGGCCCTATAGAATTTTAATAGGGGGATACTGTGTACATGAAACGTAGAGATATCTGAATAACATACGTCTGGGATGTAGCAAACAAAATAGGACCTACGGAACTAGAAATTCGTTCCCTAGTGATGGCATCTCGGAATCGGTTAGTTCCCGGACCTAAGTTTATTATCAGGAATTTTGCCTTGTTTCATTGTCCTCTAACCGCCTCTGCAGCTTGTACTAATAATTGTATGTTTGTGGCGGTTGGAAAATAAATTATCAGAGATTCTTTGAGACAAGAGATTCTACCCAGGTTGGATACCTGTACGGGATGCCGAGAGTTCATGATTCTGACATAAATATCCATTACCTAATAGGCTAATAACCTCCTGGTAATTAAGGAAGTGAACGTAAAGTCAACCATGTAAAATCCGTAGAACCCTTTAAATCTGATCTGTTTAGTATAATACAACTTACAAAGAAGAGAAAGTCTCGAGTCAATGGAGATGTAAAGTCAGATGCACATATTCTGTGCCACTGTCCTCTTATTTGCGAGAGATTTTATAGATTATTTAAGGACTCTGCATCAACTGTGAGATTATCTAGTGTTGATGGAAATGATAATATCGAGATGAGACCGAGAATTCGTCATGAAATTACCTGGCATTCACTTTACAGTTGGAGAAAGTCTCGGAAAAACGTACGATTCTGCAGTAAATAAATGATTGTTATTGTTTGTGTTACGCATTTCTGAAAGCTGCACTTCACAATGAAGCAGTGCCAAAGTTCATCATGCAAGTCGTTACAAAGTGAATGGCTCACAGAGCAGTCAGCCAATGAGATCCAGATTGACGTCACCGCATGGATGTGTAGTGTTTACGTCTAGTCTACCGACATTTCAAATAGACATTAGCTGTAATATATTCATTCGGTTAATGGTCGATTGAAATGGCGCTGAAAGTATGTTTACAGTATCTGGTCGAGAGGTGAACATTTACACACGAATAGCACCTTTGTAAGCCGGAGATATTTGGTTGTTGCTCATTAAAATATCCACCATGCAGATGAAATCATATGGAGTGAGGAGCAAATTCCGTTTTGAATTGGGCTCTTGAGTGGAAGCTAAACCCCCCACTTGAAATCACTGAACTGAGATAATCTTTCGGCTTCAAAACAACTTCGTGCGTGTTATTTGACATTACATGGTCTGAAATAAGCGTGGCATATGGCAGTGGTTCCGAAATTGTGCTTTGCTACATTGCGCCGCGCCGTAACGAAAGTCGTGTAATCTTTAGCAGTTTATGCTTTTATTATTATTATTATTATTATTATTATTATTATTTTGTTATTATTATTATTATTATTATTATTATTATTATTATTATTATTATTACTAGCCGTACCCGTGCGCTCCGGTGCACCTGTTAGAAATAAATATAAAGTAATTACATAATTAAAATAGGATGTTTGATCCAGGGAACATTCGTGTTTGATAGAAGGATAAATCGTTTAATATGTTACTTAATTTAAATTGTATTTAAATAATTAAAATGCAATCATTTTGGTCCAGAGAGCACTCAGAAGTTACTGTAATAACATTATAGCATTATGTCCATTTAGAGAAACTACACTTTCCAATGGTGAAATAATAATTAATTATATAAATCGGTTAATTTAGCTTTCGATATTACTTCATACAAACACAGAAACATTATCTGTAGGCTATGTTTCATAGCTTTCGATTGTTGTTGTCCAAAGCCCTTTATAGACGTAGTCATTTGTTTTCATTTCATTACACCGCCTTAGATGGCATTGTATTTTAATTTTAAAACTCATTTATCTCATTAAATATCAGTCCTATCAAAATTTTGCAAGGAATAAAACTTATCGGAAATCATTTTTAAAGAAACTTTTGTTATGTAACATTTTTACAAAACTCAATAATAAGCGAGATATTTTGATTTATTTAATTCAGGCCCCCTTATAACCCCCCTTTTAAATAATGAATTTTGAATGTCATATAGCCTAAAATCTAAGTTACGGCGAACTTAATTTATATTCCAATTTTCATATAAATCGGTTCAGCCATTATTGCGTGAAAAGGTAACAAACATCCAGACAGACAGACATCCAGACAGACAGACAGACATACAAAAATTTCAAAAAAGCGATTTTCGGTTTCAGGATGGTTAATTATATATGTTAGGACCAATTATTTTTGGAAAATCGAAAATTACCAGAAAAATTTCGGCTACAGATTTATTATTAGTATAGATTAGTTATTGAAAAATAGGAAAAATAAAATACAAATATTGTAATTTTTCAGTTGATGTGTACTATTCTTACCTACTGTTACTATTATTAGTACATAGCACATTCTGTTCACATTATTTTATTATTCTGTATGGTAAAATGTATTCCACTATATCAAGAATTTTTATTAAAACCTAATGGTATTAACATTTATATAGAGTGTTCGGAAAATATCGCCCAAAAAGCACAATCCGTGATAGAGGGAGTCAAGGCATGTAAAATCAAAATAGGGACTTGATCCCATACTAGCGATTTTACTCAAAATTTAAATGGAGCTTATAGTTTTAATCGAACTATTCTTCGGGACTGTTTCTGCGTTTATGACAGAGTTAAAAATTTAAAATATTGTCACCAGCACCTTGAGAGTAGTAGAGTAGTTTGATTGTGAAGAATTACTACATCATAGAGTGTAGCAGCTAAAATATCAAATATGTGAATGTAGGTACTGTCATTGCTTAAATTGTTTAAGGTGCACTGGAACTGAATTTGACATTTTCTATAGTTTTGGTTCAACAGTTTTCAAATTTTGTGCGTTTGTTCTATATATGTAAACACTTGTACCAAATTTCAACAAATTTCATACCTTAGTTTCTTCAATATTACTTTTTTCTTATTTTATCAAACTAAATCATGCGTAAATTCAAAATGCCTCTCGCGGGACTATAATTGAAATTCTGCTTTCAAATTTTTTGTGAAGAATTTACATTCCATAATTAACAAAACTACGCATTGATTTTTAAATCTGAGCACTAGTGAAGAACATAAAAATTTTCATTTGGCACATAGTTTTTGTTGTTAAATTTCAATATTTTTTTTAGTTAAAAATTCATTACACGAAAAGTATTAATTAATCAAGGGCCAATTCCGTATACAATTTAATGTATGAAATATAGAGAGTATTCATGCAAAATTTCATGCAAATTGAAGGAAATGGAAACCACGAGGAACCATTTGAATGACGAAAAATGACGTTTTGAGAAAATGTTAATTATTAAAAAATGTTGATTTTTTCATTTTCAGTGTTTCAAAACTCCCCAGCACCATAGCTTTTCCCCTCCTTCTTCTTCTTTTCTTCCTCCTTCCTCGTTTTTGGACATCCTGGCCACCCTCTTGGAATCAGATTTAACCTCTTACTCTCATACAGCCTCCTCTTGCTTTGCCTCACTGCAATTCCTTGTGCTAATATTGAAAGATTCTCCTGTCTGACAGTGGTCTTGCGGTGTTGCGTGACACTGAATCCCATTTGTACTCTCCAACAACATTGCAGGTTGCTATGTCCAGTCTCGTTTTGGAAAAAATGTCCTTTGGACATTTTCCCCATACTTTCATTAATTTACAAGCCCTACTAATCAGAATGGTGAAAAAATTCTAAGGTGGAATTTTCACATTTGGTCTCCAGGTCTAGCCTTTGGGAATTCAAGGTTCACAGAGTTGCGTGTCAAGAGTGTTTCACAAAATAATTTGGAAAATGGCTATTCAAATTTAAGTTTTAAGCTATTTACAAAACTGTTTCATGCCTTGCAGTTCATATTGGCAACCATTTTTCTTGTATTTATTTACAACTTTGACAAGGAGTTTGGGCTTGATGATTTTGGAAGGTTCGTTTGTTAGGTGGACACTGGACACACCGCGTACCCCATGACATTTATGAGCCTCATCGTGTGTTCATTTGTACTTAAGTAGACGTAGATTTGAACAATAATTTTATTGTACACTTGAACTATAGAATCTGAGAAGTAAGAATAAAGAATTATGATTTTCAACACAACGGGGCTAGTGGAAGATATTTTGAAGCAGCCTGTTTGGTTCACGCGATTTGTACGACACTGCTATAGATGCCGAAGTAAAGGGTAGGAGAACATCAAGTTTAGTATCACAATTAAATTAAGCCCGTCTCTTGCGGCTGCGCTGAGAAGATAATTCGTTTTTGATGACAGCATCGGCGAACGGTATCGTGCTGGAATGAAGCTGTCGGAGCTGATTATGTTCTTGGCTAATGTTTTACTGCTGTCAGTCGTAAGAAAGAGGCACTACATAGCGGCAATTTACATGCCCGGAATGATGTATATTACATTAACTCTGTGACGTTGTCACACATTAAGAGGCGCCACAAGAATCCCCGTAACACCTCCGCAAGTGCTCTGAAGAAAAGGTATTTAAGATTATTGTTCGGACTTTTATATGGGCTATCTATCTATCTATCTATCTATCTATCTATCTATCTATCTATCTATCTATCTATCTATCTATCTATCTATCTATCTATCTATCTATCTATCTATCTATCTATCTATCTATCTATCTATCTATCTATCTATCTATCTATCTATCTATCTATCTATCTATCTATCTATCTATCTATCTATCTATCTATCTATCTATCTATCTATCTATCTATCTATCTATCTATCTATCTATCTATCTATCTATCTATCTATCTATCTATCTATCTATCTATCTATCTATCTATCTATCTATCTATCTATCTATCTATCTATCTATCTATCTATCTATCTATCTATCTATCTATCTATCTATCTATCTATCTATCTATCTATCTATCTATCTATCTATCTATCTATCTATCTATCTATCTATCTATCTATCTATCTATCTATCTATCTATCTATCTATCTATCTATCTATCTATCTATCTATCTATCTATCTATCTATCTATCTATCTATCTATCTATCTATCTATCTATCTATCTATCTATCTATCTATCTATCTATCTATCTATCTATCTATCTATCTATCTATCTATCTATCTATCTATCTATCTATCTATCTATCTATCTATCTATCTATCTATCTATCTATCTATCTATCTATCTATCTATCTATCTATCTATCTATCTATCTATCTATCTATCTATCTATCTATCTATCTATCTATCTATCTATCTATCTATCTATCTATCTATCTATCTATCTATCTATCTATCTATCTATCTATCTATCTATCTATCTATCTATCTATCTATCTATCTATCTATCTATCTATCTATCTATCTATCTATCTATCTATCTATCTATCTATCTATCTATCTATCTATCTATCTATCTATCTATCTATCTATCTATCTATCTCTGTCTGTCTGTCTGTCTGTCTGCCTGCCTGCCTGCCTGCCTGTCCGTCCGTCCGTCTTTCCGTCCGCCCGCCCCCCCCGTCTGTCTGTCATGCTGGCTCGCTGGCTGGCTGGCATGCTGTCTGTCGACCCTTCCATCTGATGTCTGCCTACCCATCTACATATTCATCTTCATAACTATCTACTTATTTATCTATCAATCTATTAATCCTTCATACTCATCCACTCACTCACCTAGCTACCAACCTATCTAGTTACGTAGCTACCTAATCATCTATCCATTTACATATCTACCCATCCTTTCATCCTTTCATCAATTCACCTTCATCCCTATCCTATCCTATCCTATCCTATCCTATCCTATCCTATCCTATCCGGTCTTTCCTATTCTATTTATCTAACCATCTATCCGCCTACCAGCATACCTGATCATCTGTCTCTATATCCGTCCCTGTCTCAGATCTGTCTATCTACCAACTCACTTTCTGCCGTATATCAGCCTGAATCTGTGTCAAGAGGGCTAGAATAGACTATTACCGTCAAGTTGCTATTCGAACCTTACCTTGCCAGACTATGTGAGTCATTTGTCGCATTATGCACCGGCAACCAGATCATTTTTATTACAGCTATTATCGTCAAGTTGCTTACCTTGCCAGACCATGTGAGTCATTTGTCGTATTGTATACCAGCGACCATAACATCTATTGTTCTTACAGCTGTTACCATCAAGTTGTTATCCGAACCTTACCTTGCCAGACCAGAGTCGTATTGTGACCAGCGACCATATAATCTATTGTTATTAAGCTTTTACCATCAAGTTGTTATCCGAACCTTACCTTGCCAGACCATGTGAGTCATTTGTTGTACTGTGACTAGCGACCATATAATCTATTGTTATTACAGCTGTTACCATCAAGTTGTTATCCGAAACTTACCTTGCTAGACCATGTGAGTCATTTGTCGTATTTTGCACCAACGACCATATAATCTATTGTTATTACAGCTGTTACCATCAAGTTGTTATCCGAACCTTACCTTGCCAGACCATGTGAGTTATTTGTCGTATTTTGCACCAACGACCATATAATCTATTGTTATTACAGCTGTTACCATCAAGTTATTATCCGAAACGTACCTTGCCAGACCATGTGAGTCATTTGTCATATTGTGCACCGGCGACCATATAATCTATTGTTATTACAGCTGTTACCATCAAGCTGTTGTCCGAAACTTACCTTGCCAGACCATGTGAGTCATTTGTCGTATTGTGCACCAGCGACCATATAATCTATTGTTATTACAGCTGTTACCATCAAGTTGTTGTCCGAAACTTACCTTGCCAGACCATGTGAGTCATTTGTCGTATTGTGCACCAGCGAACATATAATCTATTGTTATTACAGCTGTTACCATCAAGTTGTTATCCGAAACTTACCTTGCCAGACCATGTGAGTCATTTGATGTACTGTGACTAGCGACCATATAATCTATTGTTATTACAGCTGTTACCATCAAGTTGTTATCCGAACCTTACCTTGCCAGACCATGTGAGTCATTTGTTGTACTGTGACTAGCGACCATATAATCTATTGTTATTACAGCTGTTACCATCAAGTTGTTATCCGAACCTTACCTTGCCAGACTATGTGAGTCATTTGTTGTACTGTGACTAGCGACCATATAATCTATTGTTATTACAGCTGTTACCATCAAGTTGTTATCCGAACCTTACCTTGCCAGACCATGTGAGTTATTTGTCGTATTTTGCACCAACGAACATATAATCTATTGTTATTACAGCTGTTACCATCAAGTTGTTGTCCGAAACTTACCTTGCCAGACCATGTGAGTCATTTGTCGTATTGTGCACCAGCGACCATATAATCTATTGTTATTACAGCTGTTACCATCAAGTTGTTGTCCGAAACTTACCTTGCCAGACCATGTGAGTCATTTGTCGTATTGTGCACCAGCGACCATATAATCTATTGTTATTACAGCTGTTACCATCAAGTTGTTATCCGAACCTTACCTTGCCAGACCATGTGAGTCACTTGTTGTACTGTGACTAGCGACCATATAATCTATTATTATTACAGCTGTTACCATCAAGTTGTTATCCGAACCTTACCTTGCCAGACCATGTGAGTCATTTGTTGTACTGTGACTAGCGACCATATAATCTATTGTTATTACAGCTGTTACCATCAAGTTGTTATCCGAAACTTATCTTGCCAGACCATGTGAGTCATTTGTTGTACTGTGACTAGCGACCATATAATCTATTGTTATTACAGCTGTTACCATCAAGTTGTTATCCGAACCTTACCTTGCCAGACCATGTGAGTTATTTGTCGTATTTTGCACCAACGAACATATAATCTATTGTTATTACAGCTGTTACCATCAAGTTGTTGTCCGAAACTTACCTTGCCAGACCATGTGAGTCATTTGTCGTATTGTGCACCAGCGACCATATAATCTATTGTTATTACAGCTGTTACCATCAAGTTGTTGTCCGAAACTTACCTTGCCAGACCATGTGAGTCATTTGTCGTATTGTGCACCAGCGACCATATAATCTATTGTTATTACAGCTGTTACCATCAAGTTGTTATCCGAACCTTACCTTGCCAGACCATGTGAGTCACTTGTTGTACTGTGACTAGCGACCATATAATCTATTATTATTACAGCTGTTACCATCAAGTTGTTATCCGAACCTTACCTTGCCAGACCATGTGAGTCATTTGTTGTACTGTGACTAGCGACCATATAATCTATTGTTATTACAGCTGTTACCATCAAGTTGTTATCCGAAACTTATCTTGCCAGACCATGTGAGTCATTTGTTGTACTGTGACTAGCGACCATATAATCTATTGTTATTACAGCTGTTACCATCAAGTTGTTATCCGAAACTTATCTTGCCAGACCATGTGAGTCATTTGTTGTACTGTGACTAGCGACCATATAATCTATTGTTATTACAGCTGTTACCATCAAGTTGTTATCCGAAACTTATCTTGCCAGACCATGTGAGTCACTTGTATTGTGGACCAGCGACCATATAATCTATTGTTATTACAATTATTACCGTCAAATTGCTATCCAAACCATTTGAGTCATTTGTTGCATTGTGCACCAGCGGCTAGATCATCTATTGTTATTACAGCTATTACAGTCAAGTTTCTACCTTACTACATAATACCCCTACTTTGAATATATTTATGACAACCTTAAGAAATTTTTTTTCGAATAGACGTACTGTGTAGCAACTGTAGCAGCCTCGACTGATGATGATAACACATCGCTTTCGGATTAGACATTTGAGACTGAAGAAAAGCCTATTTCACCGAATTCTCGTTCTGGAGCCGCCCCTATTCTCATATCTTCTCAAAGTATATCCTTAGTAACAGCCCACATTAAACATGGGCGTCTTCGTTTTGCATGCTCTCGGCCTATAGAAGGGCTACAACCCGCTCTATGAGGCCGCTGCTTATTCATATACATGGTGCATATTACAATACATTGTGTGTAAACTGATTGCTGGTAGGGATTAGCATATTGTTAGCTAACGCTCGCAGGTATCATCTGCCTGGCTTTGCCGCTTGGTGAGGCGAAGGAATACATTTATGAAGTGGGGCACCCATACAGCGGAATTCCATTATAGCGATGTTACTCGGCAGACCACAGGTTCAGCGTGGATTCCGACCCACTACGACATTCCCCACATTTTGCAAGCAAATATGTGAATACTTGGGGTCCACTGCGTCTTGAACTGTGGCATGAAACTACGACTTCAGACCCGATATCACCAACTGGAATCATTCTTTACTAAGCACATATACAAGGAAGATAAATTGTATTACTTTTCAGGGAATAGCAAAAAATGGTTATTATTAAGACGATACGCACTTTTCATTACATATTTTAAGCGTCTTGAAATATTGCATTTTAATTAATTGCTAAATATTAATCTTAACATTTATTAATATTAGTTGCAAATATTTTCAATTATAATTATTTATTTCATCATATATTGTTTGTGTGTGTGTGTTTTAATGCCTAACCAGTTCACTTGTGTGATTCGATTCCGCATACTGCGGATAGATGGCAGGACTGTGACAATTTTCAAGTTGCGATGAAAGAGTAGTGGAATGGAGAAAAATTCTCTCCGGCACCGGGATTTGAACCCGGATTTTCAGCTGTACGTGCTGATGCTTTATCCAATAAGCCAGTCCACACCTGAGGAGTAACGGTCAGCGCGTCTGGCCGCGAAACCAGGTGGCCCGGGTTCGAATCCCGGTCGGGACAAGTTACCTGGTTGAGGTTTTTTCCGGGGTTTTCCCTCAACCCAATACGAGCAAATGCTGGGTAATTTTCGGTGCTGTATCCCGGATTCATTTCACCGGCATTATCACTTTCATTTCACTCAGACGCTAAATAATCAGGTTATAACCTGAGATGTTGATACAGCGTCGTAAAATAACCCAATAACTCCACTAAGCCACACCGGATTCCCATCTCGGTGTCGGATCGAATCGTCTCAATTTAAGTCCCACCTCTTGGTTTCCCTCTAGTGGCCTGCCCTCTGCACTACGTCATAGATATCCATGAACGTAGGAAAATGTCCACATATGTGCGGAGGTGCACTCGTTATGAGTGACTAATTGGCCGGGATCCGACGGAATAAGCGCCGTGATTTACGCATATCATATAAACTGAGACGATTCGATCCGACACCGGGATGGGAATCCGGTGTGGCTTAGTGGATAGAGCATCAGCACGTAGAGCTGAAAACCCGGGTTCAAATCCCTGTGCCGGAGAGAATTTTTCTCCGTTCCACTACTCTTTCATCGTACGCTGACGCAGAATATCTGTATGGAAACATCATATGTACTTCGGTACATAAAATAATATATATAATTTTCAAGTTGCATATCACTTCGGCGGGCCACGTTATGCATTATGTGTATCTGTGAAGAGTTATGTCGTATACTAGCGTGAGTGTATGTGTGAGTGTTCGTGTAAGTGTAGTGTAGGGAATGGAAGAGGATGTTGATGAAGGTGAGGAAGGGAGAAGGGGAAACCTGGTGCCAATACGTAGCCTACTCCTTTCTAATAGCACCAAGGGGGCCGCCAGGCTTAATGTCCCCATCCGATGGACGAATCATTATCAGCAGTGATATATGCCTTCTCTTCATATGCACTGCGGAGATTTAGCTCAGGCATATTGGTGCACAATTTATTGACTATAAGTTGTGCACCGCCATCTCTTCTAGTCCCGAGGTAGAATTATTACATGGGAATTTCTGACTCCTCCGGGAATCTAACACGGACCAGCTAGTTTGGAGGCAGACGCTCTACCACAGACCTAACTCGACATACTTATATTGTCTGTAACCCATACAGTTGTCTGTTTTTTATTTAACTTTATTGTTTATTTCTTCCTCTCTTCTTTCTGCATAATTATAATGCTACTTTGAAGCCCAGAACACAAGCGTTGCTCATACGAGGGTAAATTAATTTAATTTAATTTATTTAATATTTCCGGTATTGTTTAGTGTATGTAATAGTTCTAAATGTATTTAATATGTGTACTTCTACAGTAAATGTATATGTAATGTTAAAAAAGTTACAATTATAGAATTAAAAATTGCCTTTTTATAATACAGGGCAATTACAAATGATTCATCAGGTTTTAAGTCAAATATTTGCGAAAAATATGGATGCAACATGTTTGTGCTAATCATGAATCGAAAGAAAAACTCTGAAAGTTTACAATGTTGTAACTCTGGCGTGCTCTGGCACGTGTAGACAGACGGCAGCTTAAGCATAGTTTTCAAAATGGTGTCTACGCAGCAGAAAGCGTTCGCAGTTTTGGAATATGAGAAATAATTTTCCTTTGCTACCGTACAGCTGTTACCGTGTTGTTCCAGGAGACAATACCCTGGAAATTCACCGCCAGGTCACCAAAGCATTCTGTGATGGCATCTCAATTTAAGGCATCTGCGACCGGTATGTCATTCCTCGATATGCTGCAGCAATGATTGTTTCTTCAAGTGACTGTGGATTCCAATAACCTCATATTCCAGCTTCATGGGGAGCTGCCCCATTGGCACACTGAAGTGGGTCGCTATCTGAACATCGAACTCCCTCTCCGTTGGATTGGACGATGCGCTGAAGATAACTTCTGCCCAGTTTCTTCAACCTATGATAAAATACACCTAACATAGAGTTAATTAACTACAAAAGTATAAATTTCTGTTAAAATATTGCGTTTCTTCAACTTTACATTTCACATTTTAACATTCTGTTCGTTAACTCTCTGTTAGGACCAGAAATTATATAGTTTAATCATAACCTATAACCAAGTATAGCCTCACTTCTGTTTTCTGAACTCTAACGATTGCGATTTTCGCTTGTTTCCGTTGTTTGATTCAGAGAGGATGGAAGTCTTTCTATTCTCTCAGGTTTGATTTGTGCTTCTTTCCGTCGTCTGTATCACAGTAGCGTGGAGCGGCGTATTGGTATTGCTGTTGTGAAATGGAAAACACTGGAACAAAAAGAAATCGTGCGACTAATTTCTCTTCGTTCGAGAGAAGCCTTCTACTGGAAATAATTTCGCAATATAAACCAATTATTGAGAATAAACAAACAAACGAATCTAGGCCTACGTTGAAAGCGAAAAGCGAGGGTTGGCAGAAAATAGCCTATACCTTTGTATGAACTTCTTTTCTGGCAAATCACTGAAATCATCCCCTCTGTTTATGTATTCATGGATATCTTTCTAAATGGTCAAGAAGTTTAGCATCCAACGCACCAGCCATATTGAATACTTCTATGCTAACAGAGAGTTAAATTATTTAATTGCATGAAATTGGGTAGTTAAATTAACAAGGGTTTTAACAATCTGTTAGTACTAACATTAGTTGAAGAAATGCTTCAACTGTTAACTTTACAGTTAAAATGGAATAGTACACTATTATAATTTAAGAAAGGTTGAAGAAACCAGGCCTTAGCGTTGTTACAGTGGCCTCCTAGATCCCCGACATAACGGTCTGTGATTTTTTTCTCTGGGAGGGTGTAGTTACGTGCCACCACTACCAGCAACTTTGGCTGATCTCAAGGATCGCATTATAGATGCATTTACGACCATTACCAGACATATGCTACTACGCGTATGGAATGAAGTTCAATATCGCATTGATGTGTGTCGTGTAACGAGAGGAAGCCACAACGAAGACTTGTGAAGGTCTTCGAAATTTGGATGGTTTATTTTGATGTATCATACATTTTTCTGTTATATTTTTCTTTATGTATCGCTTAAAACCTGATGAATCATTTGTAATTGCCCTGTAAATGTATATGTAGCCCTAATATTTTTAAAAAGTTACAACCATAAAATTTAAAATTGCCATAATCATCTTTACCATTAGGCATTGCCTACTTACTTATAAATGGCTTTTAAGGAACTCGAAGGTTTATTGCCGCCCTCACATAAGCCCGCCATCGATCCCTATCCTGTGCAAGATTAATCCACTCTCTATCATCATATCTCACCTTCCTCAAATTCATTTTAATATTATCCTCTCATCTACGTCTCCGCCTCCTCAAAGGTATATTTCCCTCCGGTCTCCTAACCAACACTCTATATGCATTTCTCGATTCGCCCATACGTGCTACATGCCCTGCCCATCTCAAACATCTGGATTTTATGTTCCTAATATCAGATGAAGAATACAATTCATGCAGTTCTGCGTTGTGTAACTTTCTCCATTCTCCTGTAACTTCATCCCTTTTAGCCCAAAATATTTTCCTAAGAACCTTATTCTCAAACACTCTTAATCTCTGTTCCTCTCTCAAAGTGAGAGTCCAAGTTTCACAACCATACAGAACAACCGGTAATATAACTGTTTTATAAATTCTAACTTTCAGATTTTTTGACAACAGACTAGATGGCAAATGCTTCTCAACCGAATAATAACAGGCATTTCCCATAAGTATTTATTCTGGGTTTAATTTCCCCCCGAGTGTCATTTATATTTGTTACTGTTGCTCCAAGATATTTGAATTTTTCCACCTCTTCGAAGGATAAATCTCCAATTTTAATATTTCCATTTCGTACAATTCTAGTCCGGAGACATAATCATATACTTTGTCTTTTCGGGATTTACTTCCAAACCTATCGCTCTACTTGCGTCAAGTAAAATTTCCGTGTTTTCCCTAATCGTTTGTGGATTTTCTCCTAACATATTCACGTCATCCGCATAGTCAAGAAGTTGATGTAACCTGTTCAATTCCAAACCCTGTCTGTTATCCTGAACTTTCCTAATGGGATATTCTAGAGCAAAGTTATTTGCGAATATGGCTAAAAAATATAGCATGTAACGGGAATAACCTAAACTAATCTTGTATTTTTTACTGTAGAAACATCGCTCCAGCAATAAACATTAGAAATTACAAAGAAGTATATGAAAATGTACTCGTATAAAAGATAATAACAGCATCGATATTTTACCAGATCCCGCTGTATAACTGCTGCGACATCATTCCAATTCCTATCAATAAATCCCATACCCAGAACTTTTACCTGCTTTTTAATATAATTCGTAAAATTTAAGTTGCAGACATTTTGATACTTTTATGCTGAATAATACTAACTTTTCCCGTGAAATTAATGATTTATGGATATAAAATGGATGCATGTATACTTTTATGTGCAGAATTTTAGAAGACGAAATATCACATAAACCCAGTTAAACGCTGATATTACAGTTTGAAGTTGTAAAGTATGCGTCATATTTGCTGTATGTGTTCTATTACAAATCTTTACGTTCAGTATTATAATATTTATAACCAAGTATGTGCTGTAGAGGAGAGTTATTGAGTGCATCTAAGTATCAATAAAATTCTTCCTTGTCGTTCACTGCTATATTTGCTATATTAACATGCATTGTTTGTTTGTATGTTTGCTATTAATAAATATCGATACATAGCAAACACATTTATCGTCTTTCTAGTTCTGTGTCTGGACTTTCAGTACCTACCACATATTCTGTAATTAAATAGTTTACTTCTTTTAGCTAAGACCTAGAAAGTATAAGTACATGGGTTGGATAAAAAGTAATGGCAACAGTTCGATATTTCTGACATGGCTTTATTCACAAGGGTACAACATTTACGTATCTTAAATATAGTCGCCCCCCTTATTTATCATCTTTTGCCAAATGTTTTGAAGGCGTCGTACACCATCAGCGCGTCCATCTTTGTTGATGTTCCGTATTGACCGCCCTATAGCACGGATAAGTTCATCTCTGGTATTGTACCGGGTCCCTCGCAGTGGTTCTTTCACTTTGGCGAAGAGATCGTAATCGCATGGACTCATATCGGGTGAGTACGAAGGATGTTCCAGAATCTCCCATTGCCAGCAAGAGGTCCTTGACAGCAGCAGCGGTATGACTCTTTGCATTATCATGAAGAATAATGGGGTTCTGTACCCCCAAGTGTCGTCGTTTTCTCCTGAGGGCTGGACGAAGGTGGTGCTGCAGGAACCTGCAGTAGTAGTCCGCGTTTACAGTCTGCCTTGGAGGTACAGCGTGGTGCAGTATTACCCCATCAATTTCATACGCCACAATGAACATCACCTTCACAGCACTTCCAACAAGGCCTTCCCGAAACGCTTTAACCTATCGTGCCACTGTGCGATATGGCAACGCTGCATCGCCACATGCTTCACGCAGTCCCAGAAAACTTTCGTGTGCACTACGACCTCGTGCCACTTCAATTTTGATCCAGGAATTTTGCTCTAGTTTTGTAAACATGATCTTAGGGCGCTCGCACTATCCCTATCAAAGTCAACGTTCTACACACTGCAGTAGATTGACAGAGTACTGTCGCCGCTGGCTACACTAACTCATCTAACAGTCCTTGTCCATGTCCATACAGCTGGCAACTCTCGAACGCACTATCGTCACGTGACAGCAGTGTTTCCATTACTTTTTATCCAACCTATGTATTTGGGTTTATTAAAATTCATATACATATGTATTTAAATGCAACTTGTAGCTGCCACGCTGATCTAGAGGCTAGAGCGCTGGACTTATAATTCTCTGGACCCGAGTTCGATCCCCCGATTTATAACTTGTGTTGAGCAAGCCCGTGGTCCAGATAATACAGGGATTTTCTCCGGGAGCTCTGGTTCCTCTGTGACATCCTAATGAATCTCTATTATCATCATCATCATCATCATCATCATCATCATCATCATCATCTAATCTCAGTGCGATTATAACATAGACTAGTCTCCTATGGCGCATCCTGGGCAACGACTCTGTTGGTAAATTGTTTTACACAAGAGTGAATGTCAAGTCAGGTACTCACCATTAGTAAATAAAAAGAATTACTTGCTAGATTACATACGTAACAAGAATTTGTCATTCCATTTGAGCCCTTCATTAAGTGAAAGACAAAATATGATTATAATGTAAATCAATGCTGTCCGCAGTGTAGCATATTTTGCGCACATAGGCTACGGGACATCGGTAACATTGACTTGTCGTACAATATCCAAAGAGATAAATAATGCATGTAAAATAACCCAAATACAGTAATTACGACCTTAGTCACATTTTTTTAAATGAAGTTCAGTTATGAGCAGATTCTGAATCTCTGGAGGTATATTCATCTTTGTGCATAGAAAAGATTTCAGTCGGCGGAGATCTAAGGTAGAACACATGGAATTGAATTTCTGGTTGAATGCAGAGAGATCCAGAGTCCAGGACCGCGGTCCCTTCTGCATCAAAAGTTGGCTACCAGCTGTTTCGCACACCTCGCATGTTTTGTTTTGTTGGGGAATTTTATGATGCAGGAGATGCAGATATGCTAGATTTTGAATCATGTTGGTCATTACCGTAATAAGAGACCTGCATTTGAAAAGAAACTTATTGTTGTGTTGTTGTAAGAGATTTCATTCTATATTTAACCAGTGTGTCTATGAAAGTGAAAAGAAGGGGTTGATTACTGCCTATGAGTAGGATATTGGCTTGAACTTCAGCACATTTCACCTGTCTCTGTCTCAAAAACGAAATACTGCTCAATCTGTACTTCTTGCATATCCAAACAATGGAGTTATCATCAATGTGAAGAAAATGTCTGATTAGGAATCAGCTGCCTATGTGTCAGAAACTGACGAAAATTAAGAATTCAGGATTGAATTTTTTTTCCGATGGCCTACACCAAATATCCAATGAAGATACGCATATTCATTTTGAAAGTAAATCTGTACGAATTATACCTTTGTGATTGAAACGTCACAGTTTTATGTTGCCCTTTTCTACCTTTTTTAATATAAATGCCTAATTTACAAAATAAATGCTATTTTTGCCTTTATTTGATTATTTATCTATTATTTATTAATTTATTATTAAGAATTGCTTACAGGTATATTTACATTTATTTCTATAACCGCTACAATGAAAGTGACTTCACCGAATGTATATTATTTCAGTCAGTTCATATTATTCTCTTTGCAACAATGAGTGCTGCCGTGCAAAAATGTATAACAGTAAGCGTTTTAATTATCGCTTGTGTTTATTTGACAAGGCAACAATGAGTGCGGGTCTAACGTTATTTTAACTGTTATTTTTCTTTCAGTTTTCATTGCGACGTTGTTCCGTTGTTGTAGCTATAACTATTTTTGCTTATAACTTTCGACTCAGTCATTTTCGGACCAGGGTTCCTTATCTCAAATTGATACATGTGCCCTTCGCCATCATACCTGAAAGTTTGTAACACCACCTCGGAAACACCCTGTACAGTAGATTCCGCTTAATAGGACAACATTGGGACCATGTGTTTGGTCCAATAAAGCTGCGTATTAGGACCGAGCTTAGAGGGACAAATACGGCACACGTCAATATATGTATCTAACGCCGGTTAAGAGGACCAGCCGCATTATTGGACCAAAACGCATGGTCCCAACATGGTCCTATTAAGCGGAATCTACTGTATAAGAAAAATTATTATATGTGGAACTTTTAATAAATAATACATGAGCAATTCCAATCACAATAGAATTTATTGTTGTCTGAATGAATTACACCGAATTAGTTTTCAATTACAAGTAGTTTTGAATGACATAACACTCCATTTTCATTTGATCAGACTTCTTCATAATGTAAAGGTCAATTTACAGTTTTGTGAATAAATAATTACAAAATTAAAATTGATAGTAAAAAATTACATTGTACATGGTTCGAGTGGTCACTTGAGAGTGATGGTTTCTAAATAATGTATTTGTGTAATCTATTTCCCTCTTTTAACCTGAACTGAAGGAGAATGTTAAAAAATGAATGGGTATTCAGGATGCGTGGTCTAATAAAAAGTGTACGATTTTATGTGGCAAAAGCACACATATTACTAGTTCCTAGATAAATGAATCAATAAATGCACGTTAGCTTCCGTTTCAGATGTGAAAACTATGAAAAATAAGTTCATTAAGCCACGCTGCAAGTTAGAATAAAGTTCTACTTGACGAGCAGTTTTGCTCAGTTTAACATTAACTTTCTCTGTATATAAGGATTTGAGACTTTAAACAGTTTCAAAGATACATAAATAAACACAATTATTTTAATAGGGAAGGAATTAAGTCGAATTTTCAATATTACATATATTACAAGGATACCATCAGTTAGATTTGACATCTATGTCAAAAAACTGAGATGCATAGTACTTATTTACTTAAAAATAAAATACGAAATTATGAATACATCATGCTAGAAAGAACTTTCTTTATGGACAACACTTGAAAGTAATATTTCGAACATTATAGCCACAATCGTGTAATTTCAAGAAATTACCTACGTATGAGTTGCTGGAGGAATTATCTCCTTTCATGTACGCCCCCTTTATTTTATGTTCGGCCGCCTGCGGTCATCCTTCACTTCTAAATAATTTGAGATGGAATGGTTTCCTCCCTCGTTCTTCTCTGGGCAAATATAGGAGATATCGAAGTAGCTCAAATTTACTCTTCCTCTGGTTCCTCGGCTATACCCACATCGTGAACCTCTTCTATAGTGGTACGTGATTCTTGTTGAGTTCCTGGAGACAGGGGCTCCTCCACTACAGGTTCAGGACCGGATTCCTCTTCTACTGTAGGACTCGTAGGAACGATCTCAATTGGTTTGTCTTCAGCAGGTGCTGCCGAAATGTCCCCAATTGGTGTCGCCGATACCTCTTCTGTCGGCGCTTCTGCCTGAGATTCGTCTTTAGGTACAGGTTCCGCACCTTCTTCCCCAGTTGCAGGAGCTTCTTCAGTTGCTGCAGACTCCTTAGCTTCGGCTTCCTGCTTGGCCAGTTCTTCTTGGAGTTTGAGCTCTGCTTGGCGTTCCTCTTCGGCTTTGCGTTCAGCTTCCTGACGTTCCAATTCAGCTTGCCGTTCAGCCTCAGCTTTGCGTTCAGCTTCTTGGCGTTCTAGTTCAGCCTGCCGTTCCTCTTCAGCTTTGCGTTCAACTTCTTGTCGTTCCAACTCAGCCTGCCTTTCGGCCTCGGCTTTGCGTTCAGCTTCTTGACGTTCCAGTTCAGCCTGTCTTTCAGCTTCAGCTTTTCTTTCAGCTTCTTGCCGTTCAGCTTCAGCTTTACGTTCAGCTTCCTGCCGTTCAGCTTCAGCTTTGCGTTCAGCTTCCTGGCGTTCCAGTTCAGCTTGACGTTCAACCTCGGCTTTTCGTTCAGCTTCTTGACGTTCCAGCTCAGCTTGTAGTTCAGCCTCTGCCTTGCGCGCAGCTTCCTCCTCAGCCTGTCTGGCGAGTTCTGCCTTCTTCTCGAGCTCCTTCTGGCGCTCCGCCGCAGCCTCCTGAGCCATCTTCTCCTGCCTGGCGAGCTCTGCTTGCCTGGCCGTTTCTTGTAATTTCTCTTCCTCAGCTAATCTCGCTTCCTCTTGCTTCTTCTTCTTCCTGCGGTTCATGCGAGCCGCGGTGTCTTCGAACTCTTCGCCAAGCGGTTCTTCCTTCAGAGACGCCTGTCTCTCGGCTCGAGGAATGGATGCCGGCGTCTCAACAGTAGGCTGCGACTGACTACGGGATGAACCCGACTTCTTGATAGGCATCGTAGGAGGCTCCTGGTACTGTAAAAATGTGCAAACATAACGCATTTACTTTTCATTAATATTTAATTAATGAAAATTATATAAGTTAGCTTAAGGAATTCGATACCCGTAATATCTTGTGAGATTTATGATAAACGATGTAGCAAGAGAACACTTTTTCTCCGAGTCCTAACATTCTCGTTCTAATGTTGTTTCAGTATCGCCAATTCTAATTTATTATTATCTGTAAAGATTCTCTTTAGAAGAGTAAGATAGTAATTATTTACGATATGAGTATCGTAATTTTCCATATTACAATACGAGTTTGATAACCAGTTGAATATTGTAATATGATGTTCCGATAAATATCGTAAAAATTTTTATCCACATTGATAAAAAAATAAAAGTAATTGTACTGTATTACTTTTATCAATTTTGAACATGTCTTTTGTGAAGAGGCGATTAGTTTATGTATGTTTCATTAATTTTTATAACAGAATAACAGCACTACTGAGAAATAAGCATTGTTAAAATAAATTCAGACGTGGATTCAAATATTGAAAATGCTGCAAATTCTGCTTATTAAATGTTTAGTACCATCGAAATCGATAACTATATTATATCTATAACTATAATGTGTGGTTCACATTACGCAACCAGTTAAATAATAACTGAGAAATAAACATTGTTAAAATGAATTCAGACGTAGATTCAGATATTGAAAATGCTGTAAATTCTGCTTATTAAATGTTTAGTACCATCGAAATTGATAACTATATTATAACTGTAACTATATTGTGTGGTTCACATTACGCAACCAGTTAAATAATAACAGTGTCATTATCTAATTAGTTGCGTAATAGCAGTATCATTACCTAACTAGTTGCGTAATAAATATGTTTACAACATTTTTATTACTGATGTACATAATCAAAGTGGAGAAATAATTTTACCTAACATTGTCTAACTGCATTTTAGAAATGTAGGCCTAGTCTAAATGATAAATATCGTAACTTACTCGATGTTAGTAACGTAATATAGGGTATGTGAGGAATTTAGTTTGCAGTAAGATTATAAGCATATTTATTTTTATACCATAAAATGTAGAGTCATCGTCGAGTCAAGTGTCTTTTACTTATTTCAAGATTGCTTAATTTGACGCTTTTCATACTATAATAACAGACAGACCAATTTATTGGTAGTTTAGTTACGTTAGTTTATATTTTGTACTTTCAAAGTACTTTATTGGTCTCTTTAAGAGTAAAATTATTGAAGTTATTCCTGATTATAGTTACACAGTTTTAAAGTGCTAACTATAGTATTTAGTACTATATTTAGCTATAATAACGAATACAAATACTGAAAATATAAATAGGGTATTTTCAAAGTGATAGTTATGAAATGAATTCATGAACACTTTTTCTCGGTGTTCTTCATATTCTTAATATAATACTTAAAATTACTGATTTTGTTTAAACATCAATATCTACGTTAATAAGAATATTATTTTAAAACTGTGCATCTTTATATTTAAACACGTTCCATGTTCATATGACTATATCTTCTTGCTTCAAAATTAAACCCGCTCTTCTTTAGAACATTATCCTTCAATTTAAAATTATACTCCTTTACATGGAAAAATATATTTACGTGTTTAAAGTGTATGTAAAATGATTTCTATTTGTATTCAATATATCAATCTTCAGTTCTTAAAATACTTAAAAAATATAGGCCTAATTTTTATATTAAAATATTATTATCTATGTTCTTAAAGCTTAGTAAGTATTTTAAAACTATATTTGTTTATATTATTTTAACATTAATGGCAATGTTTATCACTTAGTACTTTTAAACGGTAATTGTTCTTAATTTAAACATTAATATCATCTTAACAAAACGTTAATCACCACGTTCTTAAAACTTACTATTTCAATAAAAATCTCTTTATACTAACAAATTAATCTCTATGTCCTTAAAACTTCGTAATCAAAACTAAGTCTTTGTATTACAAATGTAATTCTTCAAGTTTATAATACTGTAAATCATCAAGCTGTAGTTTCTTAAAGTTTTTACTTTAAAATACTGATATTATGTAAGTTTCATTCAGAATTTGAATTCCTATATTCCTTTTACTTTAGATGTATGTCCACATGAAAAATATTAGTGTCAGTATCTTTGAAACTTGTTGTTTTAAGAATACATGTTTTTCTTAATGACTCTGTCATAGCCTAATATTTTCATATTATAGTTATGTTTATTTGTATTTATAATTTAATATAGATGGACATGAGCTGCTGACAGGAAGTCAAAAGGAGTTTTACTGTGGCAAAGGAAGCTTTTAATAGGAAAATGAGCATCTTCTGCGGATCTTCGGAAGAGAGCTAAGGAAGGGACTAGTGAAATGCTTTGTGTGGAGTGTGGCATTCTGTGGGGCAGAAACATTGACAATACGACGAAGTGAAAAGAAACGACTGGAATCATTTGAAATGTGGATATGGAAAAGAATAGAACGTGTGAAATGGAAAGACAAAATTAGGAATGAAGCAGTGCTAGAAAGAGTGGGCGAAGAAAGAATAATGCTGAAACAGATCAGGAAGAGAAGAAAAATAAATTGGTTGAGTCACTGGTTTAGAAGTATGCACGTGAAGAAAAGGTAAACTGTGAAAAGCACGGGGTGGAAGAAGATATCTAATGATAGACAATATTAAGATTTATATGAACCATATGATGAGATGAAGAGGAAGACGGAAAAAGGGGAAGATTAGAGAATGCTGGGATTTGCAGTGAAGGACCTGCTCTTGGGCAGGACACTATGAATGAATGAATGAATGTTATAAATTATTTTAATATTGCACAAGCTTCATAGTACGTAATTTATTATTATAATCATCTCCTCCACTTGTCGCATATAGGCCTATTATATTTGGAGTTAATAATTGGTCCATTATTCACCAGAAAGTGGCTATCGTAGGTTTTTACATTTCCCTGGCATAACCAACACAATGTTGTCTCTTACCGATGCATTATCATCTGGAACGAAAGCAGGGCGATAGAAACGGCTGATTGGCCTAGACCTGGGCGGTGAAGTGTAGGATGCAGGGTTGCGGAACCAATCTCCCGAGAGAGCTGAAATGAATTAGGTTTGTGTTTAGTGTCCATTACTGAACGTGTGATGTGTTGCGTCTTAGATCAAGTCACGTTTAGCACAACGAATAGTTATTTTCAATTAGTTACTCATGCTTTGAGTGAGGCTAACGTATTTGATTTTCCATAATAATGTAAATAAAATGTTCTGATATTAAATTTATGACATGCTGAAATTGAAATTGGAGTAAAATATTCAACATTGTATTCACTTCCCATAAATAGAATTAAAATGGTCTATTAATTCTTTAACGTACATGATAATATATTAAATTCCTAATTATTATAAAATGTATTGTTATGAATAATTAAATTGTTTTCAAAACCAATCAATATTTTAATTCTTGGGACCTGTATCAATGTTTGCACAATTTACTTATATAAATTTTATGAATGTAGCAAATTATGTATTTCATTGAAATTACAATAGCAGTAACCGTTGCTTTCACGTATAGAAAAGAAATTACTTCCCCGTCCCTTGTTTCAATCAAGTACAAGGTTGGGAGTAATTATACAGTGTAAATACCCCAAGAATTAATAGTGATTTCCTGTGAAACCAATGAAGCACAAATTCTCTTCAGGGCTCGTAAATGAGCGTAAAGGCTGGTTCACACTAAGCCGGGAACGAAAACAATAACTAGAAAGAGAACGGAAATATTGTTAAAATAAATGTATTTAAATGTGAACATTCACAATATTGTGAATGCTCAGATTTATTTTAACATTATTTCAGTTCTAGTTCTCCTTGTAGTTTCCCTTCCCGGTGTATTGTGAATCAGCCTTAATTCAACAATAATTATTATGAATGAAGCATCGTCATGATAATCAGCATTGTCACTCTTATATTTGTGCAGATTTGTTAACGACTTTCTAGAATGATTTTAAGAAAATAATTAAATAGTTTCTGATTCACTTTCAATGTACTTCATTTAGGCAGTATATTTATTTAGATAATTGTATATCTGGGGCAATAACAACTTTATTCTAAAGTAATTATTATCATCCATAATCAACGGTTTCAATCTGTTCCATTCTTCAAAAGAAATTATCATCTGAAATGAAGTGAAATATCTTGGTGTCATCTCCGTCTGTAATGTAGTTTATATTTCGACGCCTCTTAAATATGTGCATTCCAGTCTCATTTATATTGTTCTAATATAGCCATAGTGCATTGAATATGTTTTGTTTTATTCTCATGTTTGATTTCTTTACACATAATTTTTACTTATTCATTTTTAAGTGGTTAGGTACCTTACAGCTTACAGCAGTAAAATTTTTGGAAATATTCAACATTTTTTTCCTCCATTACTGTCTCTTGTATAGTAATGAAAATTGATAAGTGTAAAACACTGTCCTTCTGATATATGAAAAACAATTTTTACGATTTAAAAAAATCATTTATATATTTTTTTTTCAAAATTCAAAATGGTGGCATTTCACTGTGCAGTGATGAAGCGTTTCCCTCGTAAATCATAAACTTGTTAACTTTTTATGTTCTCTCTCTTTTATTGTATTGCTGAAACTCATGTTTACGATATTATGCTCTTTCAACTACATTCCTTAATCTATACTAATAATAAATCTGTAGCCGAAATTTTTCTGGTAATTTTCGATTTTCCAAAAATAATTGGTCCTAACATATATAATTAACCACCCTGAAACCGAAAATCGCTTTTCTGAAATTTTTGTTTGTATGTCTGTCTGTCTGTCTGTCTGTATGTTTGTTACCTTTTCACGCGATAATGGCTGAACCGATTTCGATGAAAATTGGAATATAAATTAAGTTCGTTGTAACTTAGATTATAGGCTATATGGCATTCAAAATACGTTATTTAAAAGGGGGTTATAAGGGGGCCTGAATTAAATAAATCGAAATATCTCGCTTATTATTGATTTTTGTGAAATATGTTACATAACAAACGTTTCTTTAAAAATGATTTCTGATAAGTTTTATTCTCTGAAAAATTTTGATAGGACAGATATTTAATGAGATAAATGAGTTTTAAAATTAAAATAACTGCCATCTAAGGCGGTGTATTGAAATAAAAAACAAACGACTTCGTCTATAAGGGGCCTTGGACACAACAATCGAAAGCTATGGAACATAGCCTACAGACAATGTTTCTATGTTTGTATGAAGTAATATCAGAAGCTAAATTAACCGATTTGTATAATTAATTATTATTTCATCATTGGAAAGTGTAGTTTCTCTGGATGTACATAATGCTATAATGTTATTACAGTAACTTGTGAGTGAATTGAGGACAGGTAAGATTAAAATAGCTTCTTATGCACAGAAAACTTGATAGGTTATTCTGTATATTCATTTCCTGTATTTCTATAATAATGTTTATGAACATATTCATTTTTATCTCAGAGAATTAACGAACAACGAGAGTGTATTGATTTAGTATGCAGTAATAGTACGTTAGCTTAGCAATCCATTATTTTATAATTCAAATTTTAACTATGCTCAATTGAATCGTGTTAAATTACATAAAATACATATGCAATAAGTGCAATGCAAAAAAATTGGGTAATGAGCCAAGCAGATTATGTTGCGCTGTTGTAAAAGTTGTTCCTCCTGAGATTCAAGAGCTCCCACAACAAATTAAAAACTTTTCTAATTCGAGTACATCCGTTATCAACACACTTTTTCATAATATAATATAATATAAACATAATAAAAATAATTGGTAATAACAATTAAGAAACATGTTAAGGGAATTGTCATTGCACCAAATGAGTGGTCTCTGGATCAAAATGATCGCATTTTAATTATTTGCATGCAATTTAAATTAAGTAACATATTAAACGATTTATCCTTCTATCAAACACGAATGTTCCCTGGATCAAATGTCCTATTTTAATTATGTAATTACTTTATATTTATTTCTAACGGGTGCAGCGGAGCGCACTGGTACGGCTGGTAAATAATATTTTTGTTTATTTTGTGTTAGAAGAAAATACTAATATTTGACTATTTTAAATGAATTTATTTCTTATCAGACAACCTATCAAAGTTAGAGAAGTGATCGTAGATCATATTGCAGATATTACATGCATAAATACACACAAAAAATTTTATCACAGAATGTTGGATACTTTTTGAGTTATGTGGATACGCGTCATCACTGCACAGTGAAATGAATTAAAAAAATGTAAATAATTTTTTTTACCGTAAAAATATTTTTTCATATAGCAGAAGGACAGTGTTTTACACATACTAATTTTCATTATTGCACAAGATATAGTAATGAGAAAAAATGTTGAATATTTCCAAAATTTTACTGCTGTAAGCTGTACCTAACTTCTTCAATCATCCAACTGAATATTAAATATTTACTTCCATGTTTCAGGTTACGTTACATCATATTCTTACATATTTATAATTACATTCTTTATAAGTTAACATATTATGTTTAACTATTAATTTAATAAATTATTAATAGAAATAAATATTTCATTATATTTTCAATTCAAGGTTGCATACATTTTAATAATAAGAATTTTATAATTCTCTGAGGTATTGTTACGAAATTCAGTAATATATCCTTATAGTCTACATTAATGTCTTACGAATTATTTCTCAGTTATAAATTTATTTCAAGAGGCATTATTCCGTACTGAAACTGTTAATTTAGAATATTTAAACGTGCAGGTAACATTTCTTCCTTGCCTACGTATTTTCTGAATGAGAAATTATTGTATTTTATACAAAACTGCTGGTAAAATTTCACTCATTTCTTAATGAAATAGTTACAGTATACTTCCTCAAAAAGTGCAAAGATTTAATTTTTATAAACCTCTAACATATACAACATATTTCAAAATGTTATTTAATTTCTTTAACTGCAATACTTTTCAATATGTGTAAGATTTTGATTTTTACCTTATCCAGGTTGAGGAGATAATCTCGTAGATACACATAAACAATATTTCACTTACCTTCTATTAGAGGCAGATTAAACTCATTAGTGAAAGGTCATTTGTTATTACCCAATCAGATAGACAGAAGAGGAAGAAGAGTTTTTATTGTTTTAGGTTTTGGCAATAATTTTTAGGACATGCGTGTTTTTAGAACTTAAAATAAGTTAAATACTAGCACATAAATGAGTTTTTACGACATCGTTTAATCTGAGAAATGCTGTATACATTCACACGAATGTTTTAGCGTTATGTAGTTCCTATTTTTTTAATATAAGACTATACTAGACGTATACGTTAATGGGATAATTCCATATAAAGTCGTAGGCCTACAAAGCAATAGTGCATAATTCTTTTCGCGTGGACAATTAGTCCTACATTTCAAAATATTTTGTTCTATTATACTGCTCTTTGTCAAAGAAAAAATTACAACATTTAACCTATGTAAACATCAAGCACTTCACTCTTTTCTTACTGGTAGTGTCCCTTCATAATACTTATCGTATGCTCAAGTTAAGAATTATCGGGCGGGGGCTGTACTGAAAATGTGACGGTAGTCGCTGTCTGTGCTATTGCGGGTGACTATACGCAGCTGGCTTAATTATTGCGAAGTCACTAAGCGCTCTTGCTAGTCTATGTTATTGTTGTTTTTTTTTTCGCTCTGCCTCCTGCAAAATTTACTTAATTCCCTTTTGTAGGATGATGTGAATGAAGTGAGACAAGTGACATTGGGTTAGAAGCTGAAATAAATGTGAAGATTAGTCCTAAGAACCTTTGAAAGGACGTGAACTGGTGTACCTTTTTGCTTACCCTCCGTCCTTTCTTCCTAATTGATTGATTGATTCATTCATTCATTCGTTCGTTCATTCGTTCGTTCATTCATTCATTCATTCATTCATTCATTCATTCATCCGTTCGTTCGTTCGTTAATTAATTAATTCTTCATTCATTGTCAATATGCATGTCAATTTTTTAAATCGGAGCGTAACTGTTCAATTTTATAAAATATTACGCAGGAACTAAACAGAACTGCGTTCGAGCACGAGCTTCTGCTCTATCGTGCTGCAATACGTAATGTAGTAATGCTCTTACTTACTTACTTATTTACAAATGGCTTTTAAATAACCCGGAGATTCATTGCCGCCCTCACATAAGCCCGCCATCGGTCCCTACCATGACCAAGATTAATCCAGTCCCTAACATCATATCCCACCTCCCTCAAATCTACTTCAGTATTATCCTCCCATCTATGTCTCGGCCTCCCCAAAGGTCTTTTTCCCTCTGGCCTCTCAACTAACACTCTACATACATTTCTGGATTCGCTCATACGTGTTACATGCTCTGCCCATCTTCTGTGGTGGCCATAGAATCAGACCCATACCGAGGCTTATGTTGGGGTTTCGTAACAAGCTGTTTTTGTGGTGATGCACAGTGGGATAGAAAGATCTTATTTGCGACCAAAATTAAAAACATCGTTTTTTACCATTTTCTTTTCTTCAGAATGTTGAAATTAGGACTGTTTATCACTTTTAAAACAAAATTGCCCACATTTCTGAAGTTTTCCAGGCTCTGTTGTAAACGTGTGTCAAATTGGAAATCTGAGAATTTTTTCCTCGAATGAAATTCTCTGTCTCTCTTGTATACTTTATTCCATGATTCTAAAGCATCCTCTGCCAAACAGCCAAGTGGTAAAACACTGTTCACAGCGATATGTTTTCTACGTACGAATAGACTACTTTATGCAATACACTGGCAATGGAAGCTATTCATAGAGTTTCATGTAGCTACACATCAGCAGTTTCAGTCCAGTTTTTTTTCTTCAAATACCCGAGAATCGAGACTTTATTGACATGCAAAAACTAATATAATAACCATTAAACCTATATCAATGTCTGTATCTTCCGAAAATAATGTTGGTTAAGCAAATACACTTTATATATATATATATATATATATATATATAATTGATTTAAACATACTAAACCAGATATGAAGAGCACTGATTCCATGTTATAGTTTTCAGATTCAGGCACAAATAGGCCCTACTGGTCAATCTAAGGTTATTGCGTGTTTAAATTGCAGGATTTTGCTTAAAAAATCTGGCATGTTTGATTATATTTTGTGTTTGTTAGAATGTTTAATATTTTCCCTTTCAATTAAGATGTTATCATAGCAGACAAATTTTACATAAGCCGTATTTCCATTGCTTAGAGTTATTTAAATGTTTTTATCTTTTCGAATTTTTTGTCGATATTATCCTTCTTTTGTAGGGCGTGCTCTTTCGTTTTTTTATGTATTGTAATTTTAAAGGGCGATAGAATCTTATTGTGGGACTGGATTGTTCCAAATGATATTTAAGGATGAATTAATCATTCGTAAAGAAACTGTAGCTGTTGCAATCAATATAGACTCAAATTCGAGGCTTAATAACACGGAGTGTGAGAATTTCTGTTTGTACAGTGCTTGGTCTGAACTTCCATAGTTATAGATTAGTCCCAAATTTCAAAATTCACTATTATTTGTTAACATGTCTCGCAGTAGTGCTCCTTCCTCAAATGAATTTAAACTTTTAGCAGTGTATTCTAGCAAGAGATTTAAAAAGACATAAAAGATCTGCATGACAATTTTGATTCCTTAGTACTGTGTTAAAAACGGAAAATATTGGCGTTCTAATTTTTGTATATAATATGGTATTGATATAATATTATTTACTTAAATTATTATCTACTATTTATGACAACGCCTCATCACCACTTAAGGATACAGGTGATGGATTATCGGAATCAAGCAATATTTTTCTAACTTTAGTTGGCATAGTGGGTGTTTTATTCACTTCCTTTAGCAACACAGCAATAACTAATTATTCTATTGATCTGACAGCCACGTTTGTAGCTTTAAGCATAAATCCAGCCTGTTGTTGAAGATAATTTTGATGCTACTCTACGCTTCGATTTTTCTGATTTTCCTTCGAAATAAAGAGCAGGGTAACGTGATTCATGTCTTGAACTATTTGTAGAAGCAGAATATTTCCATTAAAGGATTTAAAATCCTTCGAAAGCCAACGAGCGTTCCTAGACGAAAATGTCTAAGTTTCTGTAAACTTTTGCCTTCTTGTTATGATAAAAATCTTCAACTTTTAATTTCGAATTATATACTGTACAATCATGGAGAAGATTATCTTCATCAATGAAGTTCAGTATTTGATATAGAGCAGTACTTTCCTTCTTTAATTTCGTCACGTCATGTATCAAATATTACTTCCCTATTCATGCGATACTTCTCTGAAAGAATGTAAATAAGCTTAGGAGAGCAGATGATTGCAAAACAAAAGCAATCGATCACATTTTAGTTGTTTAGATTTTGATTTATTAATATTTAATTATTTTATTGGAATTTTGTATTAAATTATTATTTATTTGTAATTATGATAAAATTAGTAATTTTTTATTTATTTTATTTAATCGATAAACAACAATCAATTTACATTCGAATATGAGTTAGCATATCGCAGCATTTTACTGTAAGTCTGTTGGAACTTGAAACATAACCTTTTCATCAAGAAAAACTTTAATGGGTTGTAACCTTATTAGCTCTAATATATAACAAGATATGCCTGAATGAAAACGTAAGAGCATAACTTGGTGAATGGTATAAGTGATCCAGTATTTGGTATATGACTTGAACTCAACACACATAGTAAGATAAAGAATTAACAATTTTAGAGAGCACAAATTTTCTGACTAGGCTTCATCAGAAGTGCCAACTTACGAGAAGGATTGCACTAAAACGCTAAAGCCAATCTACATAAATTTACGCTTATAAAATGTTTTAACTATCATAGATTCAGTTTGGAACAGGCCTAAATATTTTTCTAAATAAAATAAAAACGATTTTTTTCAATTTTGGCAACAAAATCAGCACTTCTATCCCACTGTGTGATGGATTGTTAGCCATTAGCCCAACCCCAAGCTGGAGGACCATCCCTTATCGGCTGTCTGCGACTGCTTATTCAGGTTTCCTCTTCTCCCTTCCTCATCTTGATCATAGGCCTATCACTCATTCCATACACTACACTTACACGCACTCTTACATATATACTCACTTTAGTATACGACATTACTCTCCACAGATCCATATCATGCATAGCGTGGCCCGCCGAAGTGGTGTGCAACTAGAAAAAAATGCGTCATAGTCCTGCCATCTATCCGCAATATGCGGAACCCGAATCACGTAAAGCGCAGTAGGTAGACATTGGATACACACACACACATAAGCAAGCACGCACGCACACACACACACACACACAAAGCTAACCTCCATATCTGGAGGCCGTGTTCTCCATCCGCAACCTGAGGACGCGCCATGCCGTGGTGATAGGGACCCACAATACATGACAGTGATGATCTAATATATTTAATTAATTAATTTGAAATTAGAAAATTTCAGTTGTCTGTTGGAATATATGTGTAGTTCTTATTATATTGATTTGAAGTAAACTGTACTAATAATGCACTAACATTATTCCAACTAGCTCTATGTTATTTGCAAGAATGTTTCTCAATAGAAAACCCATACAATTTAAATACTATAATATAAAGTACATGAAATAATTTTTGCGCACATGAATAGTAGACCTGTGAGGTACACAAACTTAATCAAAAAGCTCCATAGCTTACTCCTAGAGCGAGTACTTATTCTGACAACTCGATTTCGATCCTCAGATGGAGTGATAGGCCTACTCGTAATGGATAACATACGTAACGGAGGAAGAGATTTTTTCTCTGGTTTCTCACGTTTCTCCTAAACTCTACAAATTTCATTTCACTAAGACTTTTCTCATTTCATAACATTTCATTATGAAAATACGAGCTAGGCCACCGTTCGAGCAGCGGTAACTTGAGATAGAGATTGTTGGCCTGATACGAAGCAAGCAATGCTTGCATCTATAGATCGGTGAAGGACGTCTGAGACGTCTAGGTCAAGACCAGATTCTTATTTTGGTGTTGGTCTTTTGATTTGGTGACTGCTATATGGAAATGCAATGTACAATCGGAAAGAAAAACAAGCATTACGACTGGTCGTATTATTGTCAAGTTTTAGTGGAATATCTGAAGTTGGTGAAAAGTTATTTGCTGGAATATACTCTATATATAATTCGACAGAAAAATGTAAAACAAATAAATATTAAATTCCTACAACTTAAATATTTACGATATATTTTGTCTTCTTAAGCTGCCTGTTTCGTCTCACAGATCATCTTACCATTGTAATCTTCAGTATTCCTTCCAACAGAACGTAGTTGACATGCTACGTATGTTTTGTAAAATCTGGTTTGTCACTCTAGATGTATTCATCCATTCTATATGTTGAAATTATTGTTGCTTACTCGCCTTTACCTCCTGAGTCATGAGACATTTTTTTGTTTTACTTTTAAAGTTTAACAGAATTATACGCTTCAAAAAAAGTCACTAACACGATAAGAAATGCTGAAAAAATTCTGCAGGTTATACTGGGTGTTCATTTCAAAGTGTGTCATGACGTCACTGTTGTTGGGTCACCGATTTGAAGCGAGTTTCAGCTTATATGTTAAAGAAGTTGCCTATTATTTAAGGCGTTCTTCAATCTGAACTTGAGAACGTGTACGGTATAACTTGAACGTCGTAGCAACAGATGGCGGTCTGTACGGTCTGTGTGCTACCATAACCTCTTTCGAACTGTGTTTTGCGCCGGCAAGTCGTACGCAGGGTATTTGTTATCATCGGTTGCGTACGGTAACATTCCACAACACAAATCAAATGCTCCGTGTCCATGTTGACCGTCGAAGTTAATGTCAACAAATACGTAAGTAATCGTCTTAACCCTCTCCCCATATCCCGACAGTACGTATTTCCAAACAGTTCACATTCCTGCCACTACCGACGTTACCGTACGTATCGGTACGTACTCTTCAGAATGAACGCCGTACTTGCTAGGCAACTTCTCTGCCTCTTAGGTTATACACCTCTGCGGAAGTGTAGGAAGATTGAATTCTCTAGGCTCATCAGCTAGCCACATGACGGCATACAGCGAGCCATGACACATTTTGAACTGAACACCCAGTAGTTAGGGCACAAATGCATGTATATTATACTATACTTCGGGTCTCTGCACATACATCTTATATCATAATCATGTACAAAGTATATTATAGTATACTATACTCTCAGAACTCCGGAAATTAAGAACACCTTCTCTACTGATTCAATTGTAAAGAAGACAGCCGGGAAATGATACCTCGACCGCATGCAGTTGAGAATTTATAACCGGTTGGTTGAAATGTTTACTCAGTTGGTCGCGAGCGCTCGAGATTTTTGCACTACAATTATTACTTCACCTTTTAATGCCTGATACCCAAAGCAGCCTACCTAAGAAGGTTACCATTTTATTTTTATTTCAGATAGCAAGAAAATTAGGAAGTATTTGAACATTCAAACAAGAACACATAAGTTTTAAATAACACAATTCTTTAAATGAAATAATGCTTTATAGGCCTATTATCAGTAACGTATTCCCCATCCATCTTGTCGAACTCATTATATCGGTAACAAAAATGTTTAATGTAGCTTAGTAAATATGTGATTGTATAAAAAGAACAGAGATTTTGTGATGCATGTCAAATTTCTTCAAAAGCAGACATAATCTAATTTAGTCACAGTATTTAATAAAAATAATCGAAATCTACGTGTTCACTTTGCTTAGCATATTTACAGTAGTGTTTATTAAGAGATGCTTGATAGCAGACAATGATTGACGTTGGAGCTACTTATAGTAAGGTGTATACAAATTCTGTTATTCCACATTCAACGACCATATCACGAAAATGTCAAGGATGGGGCAAACAAAATTCGTGCTGAAGTTATTCCAAAATTAAAAGAACAAATGGAAAAATCGCCATTTGGTTTTAAAATTAATAATTTTTTTTCAATCTTATCTAGAATTTCCTTCTTGGTTTCTTTGATGTATTTACTTTTGTCCTGTGCCATTAAGAATATAACACTGTTACAAAATATTATAAGTTAACAGTTCCGTTCAACTAGAAGATAAAGACTAATATATGTTTTATCTTTTACTAGTGCTGTTTATACTTTATATTCATATTCTCAAAGAAAACATAGTTTGTTAAGACTTTATTTTATTGATTTATTAATTTATTATTATTTAAATATTTTATTGTAATTTTAGCCTGTACACCTTCTAGGTTCACTAAACGGGTGATAGGGCATCAGGCAGTTTAATAATTTCCATAGCGCAAACTGTAAACACATCGATCGAAGACAGTTTTCAGTTTATGATATAACCTTCTTATGACCGGGACGACCGGTCGTCCATTATGCTTCGGCTGGATGTTTTGCTTTCAGGACACGCGGCAGTCAGCCTGTTGCATATAGTACGGAACGAGCGACCGATCGCGCGTATTATCATGACACTCGGTCGGTCGTTCTTAATGCAGAACTCTAAAAGACACAGCGAAAATAACTGGTTAACTTTTTCGAAAATCTCTGGAGTGAAAGTTAGCTTTGAATTTCTTGTCCTGTTTAAGATATTGCGGTGTGCTCTATCTCTATTTGTTTTAATTTTAAGAAAATTAGCTCGCAACCATTAGAGATATAAAACATATGTTAATATTTTAATGCATTTTAGCATGAAAATTTGTAAAAAAAAATAATGTATTTTTTTTTTTATTTTAATAATACTTCAAACATTCATGTACGACCAAAATTCTTTTCTCTATTCACAGTTCTCAAGGACTTTATGAAAAAAAAATTGTTTTCTGAAAGACCCTCTTGAAATGTAAGAAATGTTCCCTGAATTTTTTTCATTATCGTCTTTTATAAAAACTGACAAAATTGTCCTTTGTTAAAAATGTAAGTTATGCTGAAATGGTTTGGCAATCACAAGCTCATCGACGTCAACTAGTGATCTGTAGTCAAGTGACTGGGACAATTCTACCGTATGTCTCATATTTTATTAATGCCACATTTGGCAGGATCCAAACCCGAAAACTATAGACAAAGTAGCAAACGTAGCGGTACTATATATAGATATTACGGCTCAAATAGGAATGAAAATTAAGTAAGCCATGCCCACCATTACAGTACGGCTTGTTTGTTTGTATTTACTTTTAAGCACTATAAATCATGTGTTGAATTAAAGGTAAACATTAAATAATAATGATAATATCCTTTAAAAAATATAAATTAAAACGAAATTTGACATAAGAGATTCCCTAAAAACGTCTGATGAGATAATAACACATTACTGTTATTATAAATATGTTATTCCCTTATAAATTAGAAGTTAATTTGCCTTCAATATAAAACTTGTATTTTAAAATTATCAGTTTAATTTATATTTTTATTACTAAATATTCTTAAATTCCTTTAAAATTAAATTTATATGTTACGAAATACAGACGTTTAAATATTCTGTCAACATTATCATACAAAATGCAATAATTATAAACCTTACCAGTATTGAAGCATTATAAACCATTGATAAATAACGTGGGAAATATACTGAAACATTTTATGACGCATGTTTCCCCTTCATTGCAGTTCTGCTAACTTAAGCCACAAACAGAAGGAATCCATTATCCTTACATATAATTTTCAAACTGTTTAAAAACATATTCTACATGGATTTGCACATAGTTGAATTCCAGAGCTGAATGGAAACCGTAAGTTATATATCTGGTGACGGATGATCTGTTTATCAGGTGCTGTAAGAGAATTTCCATCAATTGGGCCAAATATAGTAACAAGAAAAAGCAACTGCACTAAAATAAGCTTCGAAACGGTTCATGCAGGAGTTTAATTAGCACATAAGCTTAAGTTGGTAATCTGACCTCACTACTAAGCTGGCCATGCGATACATGCAATATTTAGTATCTAAAGTGCCACAACGAGAAATAAACAAAGCTGCAACCACATGTTTTTCCGTCACATTATCTGTACTGTACACAACGCAGTAATACTAAAATACATATAAATCCCGTGTTGAGTTCGAGAACACTACAAGCATGTAATTTAGGTGGCAATCTATAACAAAAGTATATAATTTTTATGAAAATTTGGTTATTTATATCAATATGGGTTGTTATTGAACGTTTTTGGTTATTAATTATATTGTAAATTCAGTTATTGTTAACTTCAGTCCATAGGGCATTTCTGCAACGGTTTATCCCATCATTAATTTACCACGGAATATATACCCTGATCGGGAATAATTAACATAACAGGTTAGCTTCCCTTAATGACATTTTGCCACAGATACAAAAACATCTAAAGTTTCGGAACTACGTGTCAGCTCCATCACAGAGATGGCAAGGAAATGGGAATTTCTCTGTTAGATCCTTTACCAAGAGCTATTCTGAAGAAATGATATCCTTTTCCATTCCTTCTCTGAGATGAAGCCAATGTGTTGCTCCAAAAGTTTGTACGAGTATGATGCTATTACACAGTGACAATCCAAAAAGTGAGCATCAACTTAAACACCGTGAAAGACTTCAGTTATGCACAATTAGGTTACCTTTTCCTTGAATGTCAATAAAAATGACTGCCACATATTCGACATACTTTTAAATTCAATTCTTGATTAACTGTCTAATTATATAGGGAGTTGCATACAGCACTCATTACAGTGAACTGCACAAAATTTTCTTACAAAATACATTCCAAATGCTAGAAATGTAATAAAGATACTTTCCGATATACATATGTACGTAATTCGTACACACTTTAAATCTGTAACACAGCTGAGAGAATTGTTAGCATTTAGAAATCGTCGGATTATCAAAAATAAATTTGTCCATTTCTCGCTGCACACTCAAATAAGCGATCAATAAAATATGAATCACATGTCCCAACACGTGTTGTTTTATTTATTTGTTTATTTATTTAATATATTTATTTCTACTGGCAGAGTTAAAGCCATGAAGCCTTCTCTTCCAATCAACCAGTATAAGAACAATAGCAAATATACAGATGACAGCAGTAAAGGAGCAATATAATACAAGTAATAGTAATAGTAATAATAATAATAATAATAATAATAATAATAATAATAATAATAATACAATAGTAGATATCAAAATTAAGACAAGTTTAGTTACATGTAATAATTCTAAGTGTAAAATAATATACCAACAATGTGAATCGAAGTAATTATTAAAATAATGGAGAAAAATTTATATATTAAAAATAAAAATCAGATGTTAAAAAATTACATTTTAATAAAGATTACTGTCTGTAAGACATAGACCTAAAGCAGCGAATATGTTTTGTATTTAAATTATTTTTTCTCCATGCATAAATTCATAAAATTATTGATCGCTTCTTATGTGTCTGATATTTGTTAACTCTGTATTAATTAAAACTATGCACTGATTTGAGTTTTATAAGGTTGATTACATCACGATATGTTATAAAATGATATGAATTGTTAAGAACCTCATTTCGAATCTATACAATTGTCCATTCAATTTCTTATGTACAATGATGCTGTGAGAGCTTAGATTCAACTTTACAGGAAATGTAAGATGCACTATCGTTCTATGAATATTCATAACGGCTCCATATTAGTCTCTTAGAGCGATAGGAAGGCAGAGAATCTCATAACAGCGTATAGAGAAAGACACATAAGAATGCCAGTGCAGTGTTTAGATCGATGTTATTCCTGCCAAGAAATAACATAACAGTTTCATGTAGTCATTACCTCCAAAGCTGTATGCAACTTGGTACTATACTTACACTACTCTGTGGTGGCCGCCAGACTCTCTGCTTGGGTGTTCGTGAGCAGCTCTCAGCTGATTGATTTTAATATGAGTAACTGCTACAATATTAAGGGGATTATGTTGTTCATGTTTGTGTGTGGGGGTGGTTATATGCATGTAACAGCTCCTCGGATTTGGGTTTGCTGCTCCTGACAGCACGTTTGTCATTCTGAACCGAGAGGTGTGAGTCCATACAGAAGGCGTATAATTACGATCGTCGTCTGTTTGCTTTAATTAATGCTTTGTTGTTAAAGCCGGGTGGAGTGGTTAAATGGAATAGTTTGTTGTAGCTAGGATTATGTGCACTCCTTCCAAGTCATTATTGAGTAGCTATGAATGTGTAAAACTTGCGAGGTATAGCCTTTAGCTCAGGACATCTGTTTATGTGTTGACATTTTGAATAAATGTGTATCGCGCTTGTTTTTGGATGTCTGTTGCATTTCCCCTAGTCTATGATCACTCGATATTACTGAAACTTCAGTAGTATTCATATCCTGTTTGGATCTGAATTAATAAAATTGGTCTTAAATTCTGAAGATGTTTGGTTTGAAGTTTTTCTTTTTCCATTGCTGATTAAAATACAAAAATTTGTATTTAAAACTTAACGTTTGAAAGGTTAGCTCTACTTTCTTCTTCAGTGAAAAACATGGTGAACGGAAAAACGTATCCTACTCATGGGGATCATTAAGAATGACTAAACCTATGTGACTGACCATCGACTAAGAACAGAAGATGAAGTGTTATCAATGAACGAACAAGAAAGCTAAGCCAGTTTCATGTCAGTAATTACATGAAAAATGAACTGAAGCACAAATAAACTTGAAAATATGCATGGAGGTTATTAAGGGAATGTAGTGTAAGTAATGAATAGGTAAAATACTAATTCAAAGCAAAAAGAACAAAACGCAACAACTGAATAATAGTGAAAAATGGCAATTGAGGTTTTTACCATTTAAAAGTTCAAGAAAAACCAACGGAAGATGGGGTTATTCAATTACTGGTTCTATTTGGATGTTGGATTTATTCTTCGAATTAAAATTGTGTCCAGTTTTGTACAAGCGTTGTGCTTTTTTGGGCTTGTCAAAAGGCACCGTTTTATATTAGACCTTTATTAATATTTATCTAGTCTTACCGGGAGTATTCTGCTTGTCTCGTTTGTGAACATCCGACCACATTCACAAGAGATATTTTAAGTGCAAACGTAATGGAAAATGTCCAAACCAAACACCTTAATTATTCACTATTGCTATCTCCTTCAGCAGAGCGATTTTAAATTGATATTTGTATCAAAGATAAGTGTAATACAGTTTTTCAGTTTATTAATATATTAAAAAGATTAGGAATTCGTTGGTTCATATATCAATACAAATCATGTAGTTTTTAAATTTAAGTACCGGTAGTATCTTGACAAATACTTTGCCTACGGTTTTACTTGCTTACCGAGGACATTAAATAAGGAACATATAAAGTAGCACCCCCATGCTGCGTCTAATATATAAAATGTCACACCTCTATAGCATAAGAGGCACAAAGAATAAAAAGCATGAGCATGCTGTCTCTAGATATCAAATGTAAAATGACATGAATGGAGGTAGATGTGAGAATCGGATCTTTTATTAAGGATACAATTTTAGGACATGTATTAAAGGTATCCTACTGTTACTTGAAATCAAAATATGCCAAACGCCCCAGGGTAATACACTAAGACGGAGGACACTATAGCATAAATCAAGCAACATTTATTTCTAAATACAAAATTGTATACATGAAAAGAGCGATGAATGTCTGTAGTCATTGTTCTTCCATTATAATGCAGGATACGTGTAATATTATACTGTGATTAGTCTGTATTACACGAATTAAAATAAAACGTAATATAATGGGAAAACATACAAAACATAGGTCAATATTCTGAAAAGAGTTAGGAAGAAAGATAGTGTGACAGAAGAACAAAAAACAACATGTGTATCGTGATTATTCAGAAGAAAGAGGAGGTGCGAGAGCTGCACACACCAATGTTTTAGGCTTGTTCGTCAGTTCCTGGAAGGAAAAGGAACACTTCAAGTTATTCACAAGACACACATCACTAACATGGCTGCCGAGATCTTCCACGTACTCCGCTAGCTTTCATGTTTATTCTGCACGTCTATAAACATACAATCTAAATTTTGGGACTGGAGCATATGGTAAACTATTCTTAAGTTTCATAATTTACATAATAATATACAATAATTGTTAGTTACTCGACATGAATTAATTTCTTTATTCTTCACTTTTAACAGTGACTCTAATCTCTTTTATACATTGAACGTTTAAATAAATTTTAACGACGACACTTGATATTTATTTTACATATTCTTAGTATACAGGATAATTCAGTGACTATGTTACAAATTTTTTAGAGGTGATAGAGGAGACAATTATGAACAACTTTCTTATAGGAACCTATTTCAGGAAATGTTCCACTTGCTAGTTATAAGCCTAGATATGTGAATCCGTGTAGTCAAGGCCATCCTTTTGAAGTTTGGTTGCAGACGACCTTTCTTCCAAACGTTGATGATTTCTCATAAACATAGGATAAGTTAGTCGGCATCATAAATTATATTTTGACTCATTAAACCTTGCAACTTTCCTTGCATTTCCTTTTGCTCTTCCATAAATGAAATGCATCTCAGCAAGTTGCAAGGTTTAATGGATCAAAATATTATTTACGATGCCAACTAGCTTATCCCATGTTTATCAGAAACCACCAACATTTTCAGAAACACCATACTTCAAAAGGATGGCTGCTTACACTGACTAACATAATATCTAGGTTTGTAACTACCAAAAGGAACGTTTCCGGACATAGGTTCCTATATGAAAGTTATTCGTAATTGTCTCCTCTATCATCCCTAAAAGTTTTTAACATAGCCACTGACTCACCCTGTATAACGGTTTGTAATAATAATTATTTCGAGTTATTTTGTGTTAGTTGTATTTGTGTACAGGATATTGTAACCATTATCTTAAATTGCTTTATATAAATTTATTTTGCAAGTTACATTGCAACATAGCATCAATGAAACTGTAAGCCTAAAGTTCCTACTGATTAAATTGGGTTACAAACTAAATTAATATTAATATAATAATAGTAATATATTATTTTACTTAAGACATGGCAGAATCTTGTGTAACCTGAAAACTAGTACGATTTGTGGAAGAACTCTGAGCTAAAACTAAATTAAAGTATGGTCTATCACTGGTGATGTTAAATAACAATAACAAACAAACATGAGAACACGCTTTAAAGATATTAAGGCTTACAGATAAACACATGTGCGGGAACGCCAGCAATTGCCACGTTTTGCAAAAATAAATAAATATTTGCTATTCAAGTTCGTAAACTGCAATTTCAAATATTATTCACGAGATCCGAGACTAAGGAAATCGCATTAGAAGTTATGTTCTTCCTTCTAAGTAAATTAGACGCATATTATTTATATGCACTTTAGTCTACAGACTAGCTATGCTTATTTCCACTCTGAATGGGGTGAAATTAATGATAACGTTGAGGATAATGATTACGATACTTTGTGGGGAATTATAGAATGTGGGAATAGGTATTTCGACGAAACTTTTCTAAACACAGTCTTTGTTGAAAAAAAGCTTTTTAATTGTACGAGTCGGAATTCGAACGCGGTCAGAAGCATGGAAAGACAAAGCTCTACTATTAGTGCCTGGTAACTTCGTCCGTGGAAGAAACGACGACAGGTAAACAACACGAAGGGTGGGATCTCTCACTAGACAAGCTACAGCCGATGAAGAAAACAAAACATTTCTTACCTTACCATACAGGGTGTAACTAAAATGCATGTCAAAACTTCAGGGGCATATTCCTCTCATATAGATGATGTAAAAATGTTATATGAACATTCGTTCGAAAACTCTTTACTTCCTTGTTACAGCCACTATCTTACAACTCTGCTGTCATTGAATAATGAGGTACATTATGAAATAAAAATAGCATACTACATGAAAATCTGTCTTACAGGAAGAGTTCAAGATGATCTCCGTTAGCATGAATACATGCATCAACCTATCTTCATATTGAATCTCGGATGCGCTAATGTATCCCTGGAGAATGTCGTTTTGTTTCGCACCCTTCCAAAGTACGTGGTCGAAGAATTTCTTCGTGTTTCACCGAGGTTTCATTTACAGCAGCACCATCGTACATGAAGTACGTGGTTATTCGTATTGCTAACGACACATGTTGTAACAGAACAGGTAAGATGTACTCTAAGAACTCTGTGTATCTTTCTCCGTTGAACCTTGGTGGAAGAATATGAGGTCCCACCAGAACGTCACCAACAATGCAGGCCCAAATATTGATACTTCCATGTGGTATGCTGTTTTTATTTCATAATGTATTGCATCAATGTAAGCAGAGTTATAGAAAAAGGGCTGTAATAAGGAAATGAAGCATTTCCGGATTAATTCCCATATAATATTTTTACATCCTCTCTATGAGAGGAATGTGCTTCTAAAAATTTGACATACATTTTAGTTACACCCTGTCTTATACATATAGTGCTCAGACAGAATATTCATAGGAAGAAATTGGAGACATCTGAACTATACTTTGCAGCAAACATCCTGTATATGACCTTCAATGTTGCCAAGCGAAGGAGTATAGATATCAAGGGAGACAAATACCGCACGGACTTATTTTATTCTGAAATCCATTACCTGATCAGGTTGGATTGGTTTCAGAACGGCTGTACCCAGGACAGATCCATACACTTAGGCACGCTTTGGACAGTTATTCGCCCTATACCTTACATGCGATGATTGTTCGAGTCCGACACTCGTTAGTGGCTAATAGGTGAACCACTTTGTCTTAGTCCATGATAAAGTCAGGTCCCGTTTCGCAGACGAGTAGCCTGATAAGTCCCAGGAGTCCAGCCTTTCCTGTCATCGTCGGCTGACAGGTGAACCATCCTGCCTCAGCCAGGTCTCATCCGCACACGAGTATCCTGATAAGCCCCAAGGGCCCGGAGCCCCAAGCTCTTTCCATATCAGCACAGAAAACCCGTACTACCCTGAAGACTTCACCCCCAGCCTATGTATTGCAGATGATAGATGAAATAAGGGAGCGATGGAGAGTGTTGCTGAAATGATAGAGGGAAACGGGAGTTCCCAGAGAAAACCTTCTTCAGTGCATACTATTGGATACAGTACTGGAGAATACTTCTGTGTAACAGATTCAACAGAAATATTCATATTTCCATGTCATCCTTGATGTTGGATTCGTTTTGTAGCTGCCAATATTTCTGCATGTATGACTCACTGGAAGAATTTGCACCATTTTAATACCACGAAAATCCCAAATTATTCTGATTGATTTATGTCAGCAAACAGACTTAAAATGATTCACTGGTAAAAATGGATTTGGTATGCAGTACGCAAATCAATGTGAAGAAAACATACCACAAACTGGGAACGAAACATAGAGAAATGCTTGGGCTTTCTAAACATTTGCAATATTACCAGACAAAATAGACCCTGAAAATATAAGAGTGACAAGTCACATCCAACCTGATTTTGACACACCCTCAAACATGCTGCTGCTGTGAACTCACCAATTACAGTCAATAAATTAAAAAAATCATTCTAGCAATACTTTAAACAAAATTTCAGCTAGGCGGTAACAATTCAGTGCGAGCGGGAAATTTTCAATTACTGTCGTGTGAGCAGTTCAGAGGAAACATTGAAGGTGACCATCATTTGTTTAATTATTGTGTATGAGCTGTGGTAGTTCGTTGAATGGTGATATGCTACTGCACTTTTTGTTCATCGGTAATATGGTAGCGTAATGAGATAGCAAGGAAAAACTGAAGTGCTTATAGACAATGCAATCATCGACTTCGTCTGCAACTTACCACTACTTCACAGAGTCCATCGGACACAATCCCTGTGGGGTACTTTCATATAATCACTTAGTCAGTTGTGTACCAATAAAGTGATATATTGTGCAGAATTTTTAGTTAGATCATGAGGTAACTACACGTCTTTCCTTCTTTTTGAAACAGGAAATGAAATTTACAGTAATGGTTCATAATTTAATTTTATTAGCAAATAACCTTAAGGATTGTTTACGCCAATTGTGCTATATTTCGTCTTGAACTACGTATTTGAGAACATGGCGATGCAAAACGTTGACATTGCAAACGTCCCACATAGCAAGTAGCAGTGAGATGGAAGAGCCTTACCTGCAGCCTCCAACTTTGGTGGATTCTCGGCTGCGTCCCTGTTCTTCTTGTACAGCGAGAGGTATTTAACGTCATTTTTAACGCGGTCATCATCAACAAAGAGGTTCTTCCTCCTGGGAAAGGCGCGTCCTCCCGCAAAACTGACACACGCCAAGTGTCCCTTGCCTGCAACAAGAAATTTATTAAATTCGATCTTTCAGATGTAGGATTTTAGCTAATAACCACTGTGTGTGCGTGCGTGCGTTTGTGTGTGTGAGTTGATGAATTTATGTTAGGATTGACAAATAAATGTATGAAAGGAAAGTTGAATATTTGGATAGGATGGATGTAAGCATATGGATGGATGGATGAATGAATACAAGTTATAGATATATAGGATGGACTTATAGATGAATATGTTTACTTTAGATCGAACGATACGAGTATTGTAGGTGGGTAAATGGATGAATGATTGGTTAGGTAATTATACGGATGTGTGGATGGATAGTTGACTAAGAAAATGAATGAATTGATGGATGTATAGGTAATTATGCAGATGGATGGATGCTTTGATAAATGGAAGAATGGATAAATAAATAAGTATACAATAGATGGGTGGATAATTGGGTAAGTGGATAAATGGATGAATACATAAGTATGTGGATGGATGGATGGATGGGTGGGTGGATGGTTGGATGGATGAATGGTTTGATAGTAGATAGATTGATGGATGTATAAATAGATTAATAAATAGTTGGATGAATGTATGGATAGGTAAGTATATGGATGGATGGATAGATTGATGGTTGTATAAATAGGTGAATAAATGGATGGATGGGTGAATGAATGAATTAGTAAGTATATGGATGAATGGATTGATAGGTAGATAGATTGATGGATGTATAAATAGATTAATAAATAGATGGATGAATGTATGGATAGGTAAGTGTATGGATGGATGAATGGATTGATGGGTAGGTAAATTGATGGATGTATAAGTAGATATCTAAATAGATGGATGACTGTATGGATAGGTGAGTTTATAGATGGATGAATGAATGAATGGATTGATAGGTAGGCAGATTGATGGATGTATAAATAGATTAATAAATAGATGGATGAATGTATGGATAGGTACGTAGGTATATAAATGTATTGATAAATTATTGAAAGGGTGAATGGACGAATGGATCTATAAACATATATATATATATATATATATATATATATATATATATATATATATATATATATAAGAATAGGAAGATGGATAAATGGGTAGGTAGATGGATTGATTAATCGATTGATAAATATATGGATGAAAGGAAATGTGGGTAGGTGCCTGGATGGATGGGTGGATGGCTAAGTGGGTGAATAGGTGGGTAAATTGATGAATGGATGGATAGAGAGGTAAGTAGGTGGATGAATGACTAGATAGGAGGATGTAGGAATAGATAAGTATATGGATTGGTAGGTGGTTGGATAAGTGGGTAAATGGACGAAAGTAATTGAGAGGCAGGTAGACGGATAGATGGATGAGTAGATTTATGGATGGATCAATGGGTGGATGGATGGATTGATGGATTGATTAATTTATTAATTTATTGATTGCTTGATTTATAAATGGATGAACGGGTAAATAAGAAGGTAAATAGATGGATGAACGGATGGATAAATAGGTAAATAGATGGATTGACAGATACTTGTAGGATGGCTGGATGGATTGATAGGTAGTTGGATATATATTTGAAATTATGATTGGGTGAATGGATAAGTAGAAAGAGAGATGATATGGATGGATTGATTGATTGATTTATTTATTGATGGATGGATGGATGAATGCGTGGATGCATGGATGAATAGGTAAGTATGTAGATGGATGGGTGGATGGATAATTGGGTAAATGGACGAAAATAATTGAGAGGCAGGTAGATGGATAGATGGATGTGTAGATTTATAGATGGATCAATGAATGGATTGATTGATTGATAAATACATGATGAACGGGTGGGCGAGTAGATAATTAGATGGATGTACGGATGGATAAGTAGGTAAATAAATGAATTGACAAATGTTTGATAGGATAGATGGATAGATGGATATATATATATATATATATATATATATATATATATATATATATATATATATGTATATGTAAAAAGTAAAGGAGGGCAGGTGGATGGATGGATGGTTGGATGTATAGATATACGAATAAGTAAATAGATGGATAGTTAGATGGATGGATGGATGGATGGATGGATATAGGTCTATTGTATTTTATTGTCTTAGTACGTGGCAGTAGCTCCGTGTGCACCGTGCTTTCCTCAAGGCAGCCTGACGAGCTGCATTTTATTTTACTGGCACTTGTAATGATGCAGAGCGCAGTCACTCGGCGTGATGGATACTCACCCATCAATCGCTTGGCAGGCTCGTCGTAGTGCGACATGCTGAGAATCTCCTGCTTCACGTTGTGGGTTGGCCCCAGGAGGCGATGGATGTAGGCGTCAGACGTGATGCGCTCCGGAATAGGCGGCTCCTGGTACCTGCCAAGTTCACCTTCGCGTTAATACTGGTTTAATGATATTTCTTAATTTCCATACCTTCCACATTAAAATGAGCAATTATTTCTAACTCCTTGACAAACAACGAAAGTTTAATTCGTAAGCGAAGAACTGGTAAATTTATTAACTCTGTAACTAATTTTGTGGAACAGACTTCACTTCTGGAAATTTTCATGTGTCTTTGCTTTGGGATAAATGAAGGAAAAATGGAACGGTCGTTGTAGTTATATTTTAAATGATATAGCTTATATAACAGCTGGAATTCCGTAGTACTTTTTGCTTTCATTTAATATAGGCTACCCTGTGCAAGACATTAAATGATCATTACAAGCTTACAGACTGAGACAAAACTGTGTAACATTTTCTTTCGAAATTTAAATACAAATTTAAGTATTATTTCACTTTAATTTATAAATATAAAAATAATTGTAACATTCTTGACGGAATCTGAGCATTAAAAACAGCAACCTTCAAGTTTTGATGAATCAAATTGCATCTAAATCGAATTTTAGGTTCCTCAGGATTTTGTTCCCGGCTGGAGACGTACGGATGGAGACAAGAGGGGTTGTCAGTGTAATCAGCCGGTGTAGGTTTGGAAGTGCACCTAGCTTGAGTGTTAACGTAATAGATCATTAAAGGTTGTAGAGCTGGGTCATAGTGTATCCTCCCGAAAATTCCATTCCATTCCATTTCATACTAGTAGAAGCCAGCATTGTAATTTAAAAAAAATGGTGTTTTATGTAATTGCAGTTTGTATTGATAGCTATATTTTGTAAACATATTTCATTGTGATCCACGTGGTGCGAGGCTTCTTTGGTGCTTACACAATGTTGTAGATGTAGAGATATCCAACGTCTCGGAGCTACAGAACGGCTCTGTCATTAGGAAATGGAGAGAAAAGTAAACAAGGAAATATCTCTCGGATCCGTCACCAATAACTTACTATTCTCCAGGACTGGATCAGTGCTGTCACCCATATATATGGGTCTTGATCATACACCATGGTGCTGCACTTTTGCGAGTCGGACCGTAGCGAAAGCACCACAAAGCTAGCAAATGGCGACTTTTTTTCTAGTAGCATACTCAACCCGCATTATATTCTACGTCAAATGTTGGAAAATATCTCTTGTAGATCCAACAGATACTGTAGGTTTGTTCGTTCCATTTCTGCTACCTTCCCTAATGATAAAATCTATATGTAGCTCCGAAACGTTGATGTCTCAACATTTATGACTCAGTGCAAATACCCAGAAACGTTGCACCACGGCTATATTTTCAGAGGCTATTTCGCATTTATAATGTTTAGGGGGACAAAGCCTAATTTGGGATTTCCCAGTCTCTGATCGAGTCAAAAGCCCTGATAGAACTGATATTTAAACGCTGTGGTGAATGTCGGTGAAGTCCGAAGTGTCTAATTAGCCGAATACACTCTCCTCACCTCCAAGTTGGAGCCTCCCCCCCCCCCCCGTGGGATTTTTTAAGAGATGCGACGAGAGAGAAAGAGAGAGAGAGGTGCAGAAAACAATGGAAAATCACCGTATTTTTCTTTCCCGAGGAAAACGGCAGAGTAGTGAAGTGCTTTGTGTTGAGTGTGGCATTACATGGTGCAGAAACACGGACATTACGACGAAGTGAAGAGAGACGACTAGAAGCATTTGAAATGTGGATATGGAGAAGAATGGAGCGTATGGAATGGACAGACAGAATAAGAAATGAAGCTGTATAGAAAGAGTGAGTGAAGAAAAAATAATGCTGAAATTGATCAGGAAGAGGAAAAGAAATTGACGAGGTACTTGCTAAGAAAAAACTGCCTACTGAAGGATGTACTGGAAGGAATGGTGAACGGAAGAAAATTTCGGAGCAAGAGAAGATAACAGAATGATAGAAAACATTAAGATATGTGAATCTTATGCTGAGACTAAGAGGAAGGCGGAAAATATAAAAGATCGGAGAATACTGAATTTATAGTGAAAAACCTGCCCTTTGGCAGAAGACTATGAATGAATGAATGAATGAATGAACGAATGAATGTTTACTCTGTACAATAACTTTGCAACCTGAACGTTTTGAAAGGTTGCGGAAGACAGACGTAGTACTGTCATTTCCCACAAGTAAGGTCCTGGAACACAACTGTGATCAATTCAAATTTTGTACTCCATAACGTAGTACCTCGTTTATCTATATTTTTGCTGTACTGTACTCTGAAGTCAAGTCACTGCAGCTATCTACGAACGATCTGTTACTTCTACAATGTTCTTTGAATAGTTGTATCGTGGATCATAGTTGTGTTCCAGGACCATAGTTATGGCAAATGAGGTACTTACCTCGTAAGGAATAGTCCCGTTACGTATTGCCCTGTAAGCTAGGGCTAAACTCTCATAAGAAAACAAATCTAAAGAGGCTATATAGAAAAATCCCTTCATTATATTTGCATTAAGTCAACTCAACGTTATTTGCTCAATGTGAAGTTGTATGCGTGTATGAAGATCCATTTATAGAAATACAGTGTCTTAAGGTGGCCACTACTTGAGTTGTTCTGTGTTACTTCACTGTACAATTATTCATAAGTCGTCCTCTAGGTCATATGACAACTATATGGATTTTCTTAGTAGACGTAAGTTCATTGCGTGATAAACCAAAGAAGTGGATCCATAATTATAGAGGCAATTTTATGTAAGGCGAAGCGTCTATTCCTGTGCTTAGTGTAGGTGTTGCGGGTTGTTACTGATGATTAAACTGTATTCTTAGTACCATGCTGAGTGACTTCCAGACGATGAGTCATTCCGCTCTAAATTAGCCATTGTTTCACATGAAACAGTTACAAAAAATTCACTCTCGGACAACTCCTAGAAGTTCTATAGCCTATCTTCAATCCCTTGAAGTTTTCGTTTCACTAGTTTTAATACGTTTTAAATAGGGTAAAGGTTGGTAATATTGTGATACGAGTAGGCCTAATATTTTGATAGTTCTTTTTGAGAATGTATTACAACTTTACTGAGTAAGAGAAGGACCGGTTTTGTGCAGAAAATTGTCCACGATTATTCCCTTAATATGTTGACGCAAAAAACCGATCTTCCTCTCGCTCAGTAAAATTATAATAAATTCTCAAAAAGAACTATCACATTATTACACATATCACAATATTACCAACCGTTATCCTATTACTTATTAAATAATTGAAACTTACATGCAAATAAAAGCACCATTTCATTTACAAATCAAAGGGGTTTAATATAACGATCCTTTTTCTTAATTGTTTCATTCCGTTGTTTGGAAACGTTTATTTTAGAGTGTAACAATTCATGTCACTCAACCTGTTATTGTGAGAGTTAATTGTGTTTTATTATCACAGCTTTTCCTCGCAAAAATGTTTTCCTCACTGCCGACGTGAAGTGATTTTGTTGCGTTGTTACAAATGCAACAACCTATCTTCCATCAATTACTCTGAAATTATTTTACATATTCAGAGCACTTTTGAAATACCTGACATATGGTATAAGTAAATAAGGTTTACAAAAAATTAGAACATGTACATTTCCACAGTACTTGTATTCAGTTGCCCTTTTTCGACAAAGTTAAATCCAAAACGTAACAAATTAAAGTTATTCAACTATTTTCCTTAGTTTATTGCATTTTTTGAAAGTTTATTAGCCGAAATAATGGCTTTGTACCTTCAGGAAATTTGTCTTATACAGAGTGAATTTAGATAATGTGTACGAAAATTTCGCGGCCCGCTAACCGGTAGTAGAGCCCACTATGACCCAGTTATTTGACGTGCTTGTGAATTCTGGGCAAGCCAATGGGAAAGAAAGTAAATTGTTAAAGGTACTCACATTTAAAAAAAAGTACTGGAAGTGTTTTCGCGTGACTTGTGTACGCTGCTAACGGACGAAGTGAAAGTGTATGTGTGGTTTCAGCAGTATTCCGCGACTTGTCATAGGACTCGTGAATCTGGCTGCTTTATTTGTCGTTTCTCAAGACAGGGTAATTACACCTAATATTTAACCAATCCCCTTCCTCGATCTCAAGCTTTGTGATTTTTATGTGTGGGGAAAATTTATCTTAAAAGATAAAGTGTAAAAATTCAAACAGGCACACTGAGGAAAAATTAAAATAAAGAAAATTTTAGGCACGGAATTGAATCCACTTCTAAAGACAAACTGCGTGAGTGAACAGAAAATTTAACCGCAGATGTTAGTGGTGTAGTTAAACAGTTGGGCAACATTTCCAGAACCGACTGTAATAAGTGAGTATATTTAACGAAATATTAATATTCTATATCTCATTTTTCTAGGGATATTTTTTTGGAAGGAAATAACCGTTTTTATCTTGCTTAGGAGTTATACGTGACATTGAGTTATTATGATGAACGAGGATCTTTTCTATAAAAGCTGAAAAAATGTGATGATAACTTTGAAAACTATCGTTTTTGAGTGAATAAGTCTGTTTTAATGAATTTTTGGGCTCCATGTTTTGCTCCATGTAGGATCTCGTCTCCCATGTATATTAGGAAATATAGGTTACTGAATCTATAGGGAATACATTGGTTTCTAAGTTAAATTTATTTTGTTTTTCCATTATATAATCTATCAATGCAAAATGTTTTCTTTCTCGTCATTTCGCCCAAATCGCATGGTAAACAGCTGGTCACAGCGGTCTCTAACGTTATTATCGGGCCGCGAAATATTCGTATCTCTTATTAAATTGACCTTCTACAATGTTATTATTAGAGATGAAACAATTCCTTCCACGGACACGAGGTTGCCTACGCTTCAACCATACATGTGGGTGTCTCTGAACTTTGCACAGCGGTCAGTTGTAAACAAGAGCAGGTTTCAGACATACAGCGTACAGTATACTTCGGTGGAACATAAAAGTTGCACACTACCTGTAGGAAACATTTGGAGTGAAATATAACCAATGTAAAGTTGTTACTCTTGGTAGTCCTCTATGGAGTGTACAATTCAACTAAAGCCTACATATGTTAGAATTACTTAATATATAAAGTAATGACAATAACACTACACTACAGGTTAAAAATCGACTCGCTCACTTACTACCTCACTGGACACGTAGCACCACAGTTCAGCACTGTTGCTGTGACTAGACGGTACAGAAAACAATTCTAAACCTCTTCCCTCTGACGTCATGCACAATACTCGAGTCACATATACGGTGGTGTCGTGTTTACGAAGGAATTCTTTCATCTCTAATTATTATGAATGCAATAGAAATCAGCAGGGCCACGTATTTATGGAGATTAATTTTATCATTTGTATTTTTAATATTGGTGTCGGCGGAGATTGTTGGAGATTGATTTGTACTCTTGGCGAAGATTAATGGAAATTTAAAAAAATACGAATATTTTGGAATTGGAATTTAACTCATTATGACTATTACTTTCCAAATAATTAACATTAAAAGTTCGTTGGATTCTGGTAAATGTGTGGTATGGCCAATAGATAATATTTGTTGGATTGAGACTGTATACATTCATTAAAAACGAAAACAAACTTGCAGCCCTCAAATTAACACTTTCAAATAAAATTATTAGTGAAATGTTGAATTCTTCGTCTTTTGAGTTCACTAATGTAATCAGAACACCTGGAATACCATGTAATGTAACCTACTTGGATATATAACACATTCAAGTGAAAAAAAAAAAATCCGAAAAAAGACTCAGAATATGAAATTCGCTATAAAATGACGCAGTAGTAATAATTCGCGAGTGTGTTCATATTTAGTTATTAGAAATCTATTTCGCTATTTGTCGCGATTGTTTTTTATCCGCACATTATTAATCAGAATCACTTAATTTGTAAAGATTAGTACAAATTTATTGTATATCTATTATGTAGTGATTTTCGCGATCTCCATAAATACCTGGTCCTGGAAATCAGTTATCAATTATTGGAAAATTCGGAACATTTTATAGGATTTTCTTTTGAATGCTGGTCAGAGCTTAGAAATAGGGCTATTAAATTGTTAAAGAAAAAAATAGTAATCATATTGGAATATATACTTTTTAAAACAAAAATAAACGCTATTTCATTATTGAAATGATGTTTTGTTTACAATAAAATTTCAAAAATGTCTTAAATATCATAAATATTACATAATCTGTTATGATGATGATGATGATGATGATGATGATGATGATGATGATGATGATGATGATGGCAGTGGTGGTAGCGGTGGTGGTGATGATCATACAAACTTCCTTTTGCATAGCCTTCCATCGGCTTTAGCAGAGAGTAGGACTACGCATTGATGAGCAGATAGGGAGAACATGGAACTTGTTAATTCGTAAGGAGGTAGACAGCCCAGCATGATGACGTACCTGGTGACACTGATGGGGAAGGTCTTGGTGGCGCGGGGCAGCGGCTCGTGGATGCGTTTGAGAAGCGCTGCTGTCTGAGCCCGGATCGAACGTGTTTCGTCATCGAACGACTGAAAAATACAGAATTAAGCATGAGACGCTTCCTGGAAATAGCCGGATTCATAGTAACCACTTAAAATGCTTAATCCATACTGGAACTTGTACGAGTGCTGAGGAAGAGTGCAAGTTAATAAATCTGAACCCTTTGATACCATCTCTATGCCGTTTAGGCCTACTCATACAGAATATCCTGTATGACTTTTGCAATTAGTGTGAGAGGGAGTGATCCATCATCATTCATACATATTTTAAGAGATGTTATAACGTTTTTCCAGAATGTGAATCTCATTAAGTAGGATATTTTCATGAAATTGATACCTATAAATAAAAATATTTGTTGTAAACTAGACATATGTTATTTTTAAATAAAATAAGAGGATATAAACTGTAAATGGTATAAGCTGCCAAACATAATTACAGGATCTATGTTTGGTACGGGGCAGTGCAATAAACCAAGAAAGTTAAATTAAGTATTTTTACGAAATACAGAGTGATTCACGAGGATTTACCGTCCTTTACGGAGCTTATTTCCGAAGACATTCTGAGCAAAAAATGTCATATAAACATGGATCCTATTCTCAATACTTACAGAGTTACGTTTCGCTATTGGAACGCATTGCAGTGAACGCATGATATTAGTCAGCGTGCAGTCAGCAGCCAGAGCGAGCGCTACGGAAATCAAAGAGTACGTAGAGCGACGAGTGCCGTTCACAAGCTTGCGACCAAGTGTACTCAAGTGGACGGCGACATTTTTTAAAATGTGTTGTAAACTCTCCAAGACTGTAAATTAAGATGCAAAATTGAACTGTAAATAATTAAGTCGGTGGAAGTAGTGTGATTTGTAATAATTGTTTGATAAGTGCATAAGAATAATGTAATTTTCAAGTTAAAAATAGAAAAAGATGTCTGTAGGAAGCACGTAAGGAGTTCACAGCACATTTTTAGCTTCATAATACTTGCCAATTAAAGAAATTATACTTCTGAATGGTTCATTCTCTATTTGTATTATTCTTTTACCTTCATACTAAAGAAAAAAAACGCATTTTACAAACAACTTTAAATTAATGTAACTCTGAAAATATTGAGAATAGGAACTATGCTCAAAATGTCTTCAGAAATAAGCTCCGTAAAGGACGGTAAATCCTCGTGAGTCGTCCTGTATAGAACTTTTATTTTAATGTAATAAATTATCGTATTCGTAGTATAGACAGCAACCATTCATTCATATAAGAGCTTCAGATCACCGAATCCATATTGATATTTTGTCAACACCAATAAACAATAAACGTATAAGAAGCCGGCGCTCCAGAAAGCGTTCAGCCTCCTTTTCCAGTACATTTATTTTAGCCAGCATATTTACATCAATAACTGGAAAGTCTTACGTAGCGTTATTGTTACGTACTATAGTATCCGTGTATTTCATGGCATTGTCCTGTCAGTTGCTATTCAAAAGTCCCACAGCATAGTCACACTCGGATCATGCAGATAGCCAGTGTTTAGTTACTCTTTCTTTTATTTCCTCGACATAATGTTCTAATTCTATATACGTTATTACGTCCAGTAATAGCTCTCGTCTTTCAGACGGTCTTGACGATCATTCATCTGCGGTGCAACAAACGATGAAGTTTCAATCTCCAGTCGAGTGCAGAGGAATTGAGAAAAGTTCTGACTATTTTACGGCTGCTGATAAGATTAATGTTTCTGCGATTTCGTCTGCAGAATCTGTTGTACTTCAAGTCTACACAAGTTGTTTCTATAAATGTATGCGATCACATTTCTTTGGTAACTTTTTCTTATCTCCATAGTTGTCGAATTTATTCTGTCAGATGAGTGCACTTGGTTATCATTTCAGAATGTATTTCTGCTGCAGGTTGTGAGTGTTTAGAACTGATATATCTATTATATATTTATTTTGTCTTGTTATTTATGAATATATCCGTAATATCTATTTTATTAGCTGCAACTGTCTGACTAATGACAACTGCACGGTTCCAACAGAGATGATAAGTTTCTTTTCTTAAAAAATTTCCCCAGAAATATGCTTAAAATAGTACAGTTTTGCTTCAGAAAGTTTGTATTTTTGACCATGTTGTCTACATATATATGTTTTTGGCGACTTGATTGGTGGTATATTCATTTCATCAACAGCTATTGCCTGATATTCTGTTGTAATGTGTTGAATTGTTTCTCAGTCTCTTTTGGATCACCAACAAGAGTTATTCGGGATGCTTTTATATTTTTTTATAAACTTAAAATATTTTTGACACCTCAGTCTCGACAAGCATATCTGGTTTATGTAGAAAATCATTTGTTGGATGCTGGCGTATAAACATGTCGTTGATTTCAATAATGAAAGAGCTTTATTATTATTATTATTATTATTATTATTATTATTATTATTATTATTATTATTATTATTATTATTTATGCTTTCTAAATGATTAATCGACCTCTGATTGTAACATTTTACAATCAGGGCTATCACAATAACTTTCAGTTTGTTTCACAATCTGGATTATCACATTAACCTTCAGTTGTTTCTCATATTAAATTTATTATATTTAGTTTCTTTTAATACATAAATTTCAGAGTTTAATTTTTGCTTCTGTTAGTGGATCGTGTACCTTTAAATTTATTGTCAAATGTTCACAGATATGTAGCGAACCAGGCACAGCTATCACTTTGTAAACCTTTACTCATTTTATATTTATTTTTATCTACTTCTCTGTTTACTATTACACTTATTTTGTACGTAGTCTTGAATTCGATTTTACTAGGAAATAAATAAATGGATCGTTCCCTCTGTGTAAAAGAAATAACTTATTTCCACCAGGCAGTAAATACAGGAAATAACTTTTTAGATAATATAAATTGTAAAGCTCGGACATGACCATCATGACATGTAGGCTATAGCAGGTGGTAGAAAGTTTGATTTAACATCATGTATATGTAATCAATGTTCATGAAGTTTTGTGAGCGTCCTAAAGTATATTAAATATAGATCACTGAGATGAAATAACAGTAATTGTATTTCCTTTCAGCTTATCTGATCCAAACAATTTTTGCAGTAAGACAAAATTTGTGTCGGATCTTCTAGCAACGTCCGGATAAATGTTTTAACTCTTCTTACAAAACACATTTCGTATCTGGAGAATCTCTGATGGAGAAAAAACCGACACTGGTGTTGGTACTTACCTTTGAAAAGAAGTACTTCTCTTCTGGGCCCTTCAAATTAGAAGATAAGTGTCTTTATATTATGACCTACTTTCATCGAAGAACTGAGAATCATAATCAATAAAATTCATATTAAACTTTCAATATTCAGATATTTTATCGTTTTCATCATCACTCCACTCACGATTATAACCCTAAGACCCTACACTAGCAAATTGTTTATCAGTGTGAGAATTATGAGAACATTTCGGAACTACCGAAAGGCCATATCTTCAATATGACGAACTTTACAGGAATTGAACCCGAATATCTTGTATCTGAAATAAAACACATTACCAGTGAAACGATAGAGGCACGCCATGAGGCATGTCCCTTCTGAAAAGCGAGATGAATAGGGTCGTGTGAAATAGCACATACTATCTCATCAATCATAATAGCTTTTATCTTATGCAGTAACTGAAAAACACGGTTTTAAATTAAGCTGTGTCAAATGAATAGTTCTTATCTTTAGAAATTCGTTTCTAATTTATTTTTAGACAAATATAACATGTAAAATGTATGTATGTAATAAGTGCGAGTTGTGAAAAAATTAAGTCGGGTGTATTTTAATTTTACAAAGAATAAAGACCGTCACGATGTGACATGAACACTGTCATAGTTGGACACTGCAGTATATCGCAAGATACAGGATATCTTTTTAGCTACTATCCTACACCAGATTGTGATATGTAGGTATCATATTTCAGTCACAGTATAATATATTTCATTAAATTGTTGTAAATATGATCGTTCCCGATATCAAAATTTGGTACTATCTTTTCTTCCTCAAGTGCCTGACGGTAACGATTGTTGGCAATATGACGATACTAGTGAATAGAAATTATTTTATAAATAATTGTGTTAACACTGATGAAGGATGAGTTGACGGAAATATCATATGTACTTCGGTACATCGTAATAATATTTGTTAACACTGTTTTAAAATCTGTAGTGGGGCTTAAGCACAGATGTGGAAAAAGTGATATGAATTTTGTAAAATTATCGTCCCACATATCATCAATAACATAAGGATATCTAAATAGTTATTTTATACTCGATATTCAAACAGTTTATATCGAAATATTTTATATTTTTATTACGTTAGAACGCCAGACATTTGAACATTTTGTGGTTTTTATATGTTTATACTATTCACCTTCAAAGTTTACAAGTGTAACAATTATAATCTCACTTAAGTATAATTATTTTAAATATAATTTACATTTTCGTTTTGGACGAGCAGTGATTTGAATTTTATTACGATTTGAAAATATATCACATTCTTTATCTGAAATTATTTAAACATTATATTGAATTAACTTGAGCCAACGGATGCAGACAATCTCAGCTACTTATGAACTCTATGAATACATTATGATATGTTATGGATAAATTCCAAACGCTGTGAAAACCATAGGCAAGAATGTAGAACTTGAGGAAAAATAACAATGAGAGAAAATTCAAAACTCTCTCTTACTGCATAGCAAGGGGCAAAATGCGTCTTATGGTTTGAAGGGATTAGAATGATTTTCAATATTTTAAGAGATTATACATGTTCAATGAGTCAGTAATGTTGCATTATTAGACATGTGATGAATGGTGTGAGCTTGTAACAGAACCTACTCATGGTGTTGTGATATCGAGCAGAAACGTTGAGACTTTCGTAAAAGTTAGATCTAAGATATAAAAATTCACACGTGGGAGAAACTATCCTTATGTTATTATTTGAGCCATGTATGTGATAGGGTCACTTTAGACCTAATGTGAGGAAAAAGAAAATAATTTCATCTTTCTAGAGTATATTTATAGGATACCGAACAATAATTAGCAAACACCTTACTTTTACAGAATTTTTATATAATCCACTTCCAAACGGATTACTCTGTATTTTAATGTCGGTGCCAATACAAAGAAGTAGTAGTGATATAGGTTCTGTTTCGGCTTTATGTAAATGCTTATCCTGTATTTAAATGGTTCTAAATGTAAGAATCGGTTAAAATTAATTTTGAAATACGATACACTATACCAAATCAGTAATATGTAACTGCATTTTTCAATAACTTACACAGTAATCGCCAATCTCTAATTCCAAAATGTATTGATGAAACTATAAAACACTCTCTTTGGTTTTCGGCCTTTCGCATATAGGTCAACAAAACAAACTCACTACATGAGTTGTGATATATTTAATACGACTTTCTTTGTGAAATAAATAATTCGTTTTTAATATTCCATAACTCTTCTGGAGAAACAGTTTGAAAAGTATTACGAATAATTTTCAAAATTAGTTTTACTTTATTTCTGTTGAACATGAAGCCGATAAAGTTGGTCTTTCAATAAAAATTTCTGTTTCATTTAAGGGTAAGGTAATGACGAGATGCTGAGCAACTGTGTATTTTCAGCTTTATTAACTTATACAGTGAATTACAGTAGATTTAACGTTCTTATCTTTTCTTGGCTTCCAGGAAAGGGTTTGACCTCTTTCCTTGACAATAGTCTGCTACATGTATAAAACACATTTTCTCAGGAGTAAGGACTGCGTCTACCGATTGACTAAAATGGAGTTCTAATGCAAAAGTTATCGTAAAATTCAGAATCACTCTTAATTTACATTTTTTTTAAAATAAAAAGAGAATTTTTCGTGAACTTTTAAGCACAGCAAGATGATCCAACCTTTGAATATTAGATAACAGTTTTATATTGACTATTATACTACTTTTGACCAATAAAATGGTACGAAAGGACATGTTTAAAATAATCATGGTTGTTTATCGTTATAATTTTATCACTTCCCTAGCATTTGTTTCTTTTTATAACTTCCCTAGCATTTGTTTCTTTGTTTGCCAACATTTCAAAATGCAAATTCTTTACGATACTATAAAACATGCTTTGCGATCGTCATTTGTTTCCCACATACATAGTCGACTGGAAATGGCGATTCCGTTCAAACGTTTTGGTGAAGCTAACATTAGCGAAATAGAATTTTAGTAAGTCAATTAATATCTATTTTATTGTATTAGAGTACTTTATTTCTTCTAATCTTCACCTCCCTACCATTTGTTTCTTTGTTTGTCAACATTTCAAACTGAAAATTCTTTACGGTACTAGCCTATAAAACATGCTTTGCGATCGTAATTTATTTACCGCATAGAAAGTCAACTGAAAATGGCAGTGCCGTTCAAACGTTTTGGTGAAGCTAACATTGGTGAAATAGAATTTTACAAAGTCAATTAATATTTTATTGTATTAGATTACTTTATTTCTTATATTCTTTATATACTTTCTTCTAATAGTGTAATAGTCAATTAAATCCCACTCTAATTTTGATTTTCTTTAGATAAATCAAAACCTCTAGTGAGATTACTATTGATAAAACAAACTTCAAGCAGATTTTCTTTGAATCTCATTGTCTCATTAATTCTCACACCTTCATTTTTTATGAAATTGCTATAAACGTTTATTGATATTTAATAGCCTTTGCATGTTTAAAGTTGTCACATCCAATGTTCCCTCTATTTTTATCCTACAGCTGCTCAGGCTTGCTACTGCTTTAAGCAGAACATTTCTACGAAATCTCAAGCTTTTAGGCTGATTGAGTCTTTCAACCCTCTGTTAAGATTTGCTATCCTTGTCACTTCGAATCTACGCAAAGGTTCCAATCGAAAATATCTCTCATGACAAGGAAAAGTCACCTATTTTGTTTCGTCCGTTATACTTGACTAATTCAAACAACTAGATTTAACGGACTAGATAGTCTTCCAGATCTTAAGATACTTTGAGGCTCGAACTTATTAATTCCGAAATGTCGAATAAGTTAAATTTCAACACATAGTTAAAAATTATAAAAAATATTCTTCAGAAACTTTTTTACACAAGTTAACTACTAAATATTATTCCGTACAGCAACAATTCAATGTTCAAATAAGCATTTCAATGAACCGTGTTTTATTTTAAAAGCGCTTCAAAAATATTCCTGAAAAAGCACTATATTTGAAAAGTGATTCAGGAGTATTTATGAAATGAATTCTACGTGCGCAGAATAATTTATTGTGCACACAAGCATTTCAATTTCTAAAATTGAGTTTAGCAGACTTATAAAACAAAATTATACGTGCGCTGAAAAAATACAGTGTTCACATAAGTATTTCTGTTAAACGTGCGGCATTCTGGAAAGATCGTCCAAGAGAATTTATGAAAATAAATCCTAGGTGCGCAGTGTCAATTCAGTGTGCACACAAACATTTAATAGAATTCTAATATAATTTGTGAAATGAAATTATACTGTAGATTCGCAGTGGTAATTCATTGTACACAGAATCATTTCAATTAGCTGTGCTACACTTCGAAATACAGATCATTCTGTAGAACAGCAGTAACAATTTGTGGTGCACGAAAATATTTCAGTTAATAGTGCTTCACTTTATACCTAAGTGTTTCCAAAAACATTTTTAAATACATTTTTTTCTAGCTGCATAGCAGCAATGCAATGAATTTTGCGACAATTTTAAGAGCAATTTTTAAATAAAACTTCAGAGAGCATTTCTTTTAATTTTCGATACTCAAAAATAAATCTAGATACTCAGAAATAGGCTTAGTCCAGTGTGCTTGGAAACATCTCAGTTTAGTTGTGCGGCAGTAAGAGTACTTCCAAAAGCATTTTATAACATAAATCTCTAGATGCGCAGGAACAATTCATTCACCGTATTACAAGCCTGCGCATTAGCGCCACTTAGAGAAAACAATTGTGAGACAACAAGAATATTATCGTTTAAGAAGTAGGCTATCGGTATTCTATAAATTTATAATATAGAAGTCTAGGTGGTAGTGTTACGTGAAAAAAATTGAAGGGTTGTTTGAAAAAAGAACCATAGTCCAAAAAGTGAAAATTTGATATATTAAGCATTATAGTGAGCGTATTCTAGCGGTCATGTACTCAATTAGTTGTTGGGGGAAAAAAAACACCATAGACTTATGTTATATGAATGGAAATTTTCAGTGATTTTCATAAAACAACCATAGTCCGAAAACATTTTTTTGTGAAAACAGTCATTGTCCACCCAGGACGATGGTACATTTACAAATATCCCACTCATATCGTCTTGAAACATTTATTCATACAATTTTTAACTGTAGTGGTTGGCAGTACTGTTTTTTACGTACGCGGCAAAAGCACCTCAGAGAAAAATACTTTGTCACGTCAATTGTATTAGTTATGAAGTCATCTTTAGGTGCAGAAGGTAGGCCTAATCTCTTGGAAGAAACGTAAGCAACGAAAGGAGGAGAAACAGGATATAATAAAGAAAGTGAATATTAAAGGAGAGGCTCATTTCAGCCACAACAGAGTATTTTTTCTCTTAAAGCAACCATTGTCCATAGTTACCTGCATTTACCCATGTTTTTCTATGAGGAAAATTATGTTATAAATGTGCTTCAGTTTTCCCAAGTTTCTATATACAACACCTTATGAAGTGGCATGGTGAATTTCATACTTGAAGTGTCAACAACACCCATGCCAGATAGTTTTTTGTTTCTCCTGAAAATTTATGTTTTTGGACTTGGATTGTTATTAAAAAAAACCCTTCAATTTTTTTACTGAACTTGTTCTCAGTAATGGAGAATGGAGCCATTGAACCAACTGTGGCATACCATGTGAGAATGGTGACGAGTCCTTAGGCCTGTCTATCGATTGGAGGAGACTCCGACTTGTTTTGTCTCAGCATGCACAGGGGAAGGGGAGACTTACCACGGCGGAGCGCGAGTTGAGGTAGTCCTCGGCAGGCTGGTAGGCGAGCGACGGCCGGACTTTGCGGTTGATGCGGTCAATCTCGGCCAGGATGACGGAGGGCCGCACTCGCACCGTGTGAACGGGAGGGGTCACCACGGTCAGTCGCTTGTGAGCCACGAACGGGATGGAGTGGTGGAAGGTCTGAGCCTGTAGGGATCATGAGCACATCATGCCGCTTACAAAGACGGGAGCCAAATTAAATATTCACCGACTCCTCGTCCTACCCCTACTGCGCCTCGCGTTGTAACCCCGTGTACCGTGGACTTCTGCTCATTTAACTTTACTTCCTCACACCGGTTATTTATTTTAAAGTATATCTTTGGCTAAATAAGGCCTAAAATAAAACGTAACTCTAATAAGATCAGTTGGGGTATTTATGAACAAATGTGAAAATTTAAATTAGCATTTCATCACTTTAATGACAAATGTAAAATTAAATTTTGAAGTATCATTTATGGTCCAGTTCAGGTTGCGTTTTGTAGGGTTTATCATCTTAATACCAAAACATTCCTACCTCTACTCATGAATGATTGAACGTACCCGGTTAGGATAAGCCTCTTTATGAGTGTGTTCCACTATGGGGTTCCAGTACACTTCGATATGAACGCGGACCACTTATGAGGATGAAAATGAAGGTGAAAGTGACGGCAAGGTGAATCATATTACAAAAAGTTTAATTGTTTATCATTAAGCAGGTTTGAAGAAAACGTCTGGGGAAACCAGGAAAACTTAATTCGTACTCAAACGTTGATCAGCGGTATAGCTACAACATATCGGTGAATTATCTCGTGCTCAGACACTGCTTTTCCTCACTAGGGATAAGAATTTTTCTCTCATTTCATTCCTTTTAAATGATATTGTAAAAACCTATTATGAATTTCTGTAGTATCGAGAGATCAGTTTACGTATCATTAAATATGATCTGAATTTTTTCAATATTTTCACTGAAAGTGAATATAGCATGTGCCATCTCCTTCTCTCTCAAAAAAAATCTCACGCTGACCTAATTGTTACATAATAATCATTCGTTACCTGTATGTCTGACGCATGTATATAAACATAAGAAGTTCCAGTGGCTTTCACAAGATATTCATAATTTATTTTAGTATGCAACAAAATGACGAGATTTAAATTTTGAGTTTATAATTCGCAAAAATAAATCTTACTTTCTACGTACGTATATTCATGTAGATGGAGAAAAGCGTATGTATACAGGATGATTCACTAGTATTTACCGTCCTTTACGGAGCTTATTTCCGAAGACATTCTGAGCAAAAAATGTCATGGGTCCTATTCTCAATATTTACAGAGTTACGTTTCGTTATTGGAACGCATTGCTGTGAACGCGTGATCTTGGTCAGCGTACAGTCAGCAGCCAGAGCGAGCGCTACGGAAATCAAAGATAGCCGTATGCAGTTACGTAGCGCGACGAGTGCCGTTCACAAGTGTACGACGAAGTGTACTCAAGCGGACGGCGACATTTTTTAAAATGTGTTGTAAACTCTCCAAGATTGTAAATTAGGATGCAAAATTGAACTGCAAATAATTAAGTCGGTGGAAGTGGTGTGATTTGTAATAATTTTTGTGATAAGTGCGTAAGAATAATGTAATTTTCTAGTTAAAAATATAAAAAGATGTCTGTACGAAGCAACTAAGGAGTTCACAGCACATTTTAGCTTCATAATACTTGCCAATTAAAAAGAAATGATACTTCTGAATGGTTCATTCTCTATTTGTATTATTCTTTTACCTTCAAACTAAAGAAAAAAGGCACCTATTTTACAAACAACTTTAAATTAGTGTAAGTCTGAAAATATTGAGACTAGGAACTATTTTTATATGACACTTTTTGCTCAAAATGTATTCAGAAATAAGCTCCATAAAGGACGGTAAACCCTCGTGAATCACCATGTATCTGTAAAATGTGTCATTTATCATCATTAACAGTAGCAGCACCAACACTACCACCACCACCATCACGACCACCATGAATGCATATGGGTTATGTTATGTGTGATCTGCCTTATGGCTCCGGAAATTGTTCCTGGTCTTTCCATCTTCGTCGCGGTAGGCCTCTGTCCCTCTTTTGTACTGGTTGATATTTTCATGATAATTTCGGTATGCGATTTTGATTCATTCTTTCTGTCCTTGCCATTTTTGCTGGTAAAGTTTTATATCTTGTAAAACATTTTAATAATAAATACCTAAACTGACCCTGTATCGAAAATAATATTATGTTATCTATAAAAGTAACATTAATTTGGACGCCAAAATTCTATTATCTTTATGAATTATAACTAACACATCAGCTTCCGATAAGTTATTTTTCAAGTGCCATTATGTAGCACGTTACAATTAAATGACATTGTTTATTTGTAAATTTAAAGACTATATTTATTCGAGGTTGTTAGCTAATGAGCAGTAAGTCTTTTAGATATAAAATTTGAAACTGTATAACCAAGTTAATATGTTTAAAATGATCTTTGTTTTATATGTGACTTAATCCACTTAATGTGACTTTTCTACTGCATTCTAAAAAGTATTAATGAAATTATTTTATTTACGATTTTATTTCCTCCCAGTCCTTATAAAAATACTAACTCAAACCTCGTCTTTGCAGCACATGATAAGCTCAGCTCAGGGTTATGCCCCTTTTTAATTACATGCGAATTAATGTTTAATCTGTGTTAAGGTTATATGTTAGTGGATAATTTACCAATTTTAGTGACACCACACATGATGCAACATACCTTATTAGTACAAAATTCCTTGGAGTTCCACATAAAAAATATGCTGCACTGTAAAAAATCTTAAAAATTATGAGGCTGTATCAATTGCTGCAAGTGATATTAATCTGAATTTTCGAAACATTTATAAAATGATATTCCATTCAGGAATAAAAAAGCGAAAAAAAATATATATCTTTGTTTCTTATAAAATAATAGAGCATTTTGAAAACAGCCTTTAAAACTGTAAAATATTAGTTATAATTATAGCTAGTTAATCTTTCTAAGTTACAGTATTCGTTAATGTCTAAATTAGTCATAATTACAGCATTAAAATATAGACAAAAAAAGCTCAAATAATAAAAAATAGACTCCACTGACGAACTCCAATCTTACTAAAGCAGTAGGCTGTGTAAGTGTTGTATGTAGTAAATAATTATAGCGATCATCCAGCGAAGACATGGAACAGCTGCAGACACTACAACACAGAACTGCGTTAGACATTTTAATGGAGTTTAAGCAGCGAGCTAGCCATGTTAAGAGCTTGCGTTATTAGATGCCTTGTAGCGATGTAAACAGTTGCAGCCAGCAGCAAACATCCCTGTAATCTCATGGAATAATAAATGAACTCAACCACATCTAATGAAAACTTTAACAACGCTTAATCCCCACAACCACACAAAAAGAAAGAATCGTGTACAGGAATACGACTACAATACCTACACTGTGTCGATACAAAACAAACTTTAGTGATATTAATTTTACGTTTCTAAATTGGTCTGATTTCAAACCGTAACCTTTTGTTCTTAATTCGCTTAATAAATTTAGCATAAATTGTTTAATTGGTGTTATTCAAAAGTTATAATAGGTTTTAAACCACTAAAACTTTGTTAAAAATAATGTGTAAAAATGTAATAAAACATAATCTTATTTAAAATTAAGGTCATGATAACTATTTTCAGTTATTTTATTTCGGTTACTTTGGAAATGTTTATTTTTAAATGTAAGAAATCACAGTTATTAAAGTAATTCTTATATGGCTTTCTCGTAAATTTATTTCTTGAGATAGTGGGTTTTTCTGCACGGTATCGAATTGGTTTTGTCAAATGTTATTTTAATTGTAATGAAGAATTTTTCATTTCCCTTAAAACATTTTGTAGGTCAGTATCCTGAATACCGTTTAAAATCTGGAAAAAAAAGTATTAATATCAATATTTGGAGAACAAAAGAGCGGCTATGCTTCAAATTATGTAACTAGTCCTTTACACGATCAAACTTTATTTATTTTTTAATAGATTAGTGCTTTATTTCTATTTAATATTACTTAAAAGAAACTCCAACAATTTCAAAAGTGCTCTAACATTTAAATAACCCTATACATCAAGTATTAGCCTTAAAAGGTTTTCGCATATTTAACACTTAATAGGTCCAAATTATTATGCCTGTATATACTGTAAGGTTCCTTTTCTATTACATTGCATAGCTACTGTAATGTTGTACGGGGCTAGTTACATGTGGCCCTGTAAAGAATGTGTACTGAAGCATTACGAACTCGTCTACTTCATTTGATTTTAGGGTTAAAAGAAAGATACTACTGTCCCTCTACTTATTTCCCTCACCAGTGATGCTACTAACTGAACAATGACGAAGAATCACTGAGCTACTTAACTGAAGTTCCCATATCTACCACACATCTCTGAGTTAAATACAGTGGAAGCTCTCAAGTTCGACAGAAAACAAGTTCGACATTCTATAGTTCGACTGCTTACATAGGAGAATTAGACACGCCCCTATACGGGCACTAAGAAATGAGTTTGCCATTTGAATGGTAATTGGTTCTGTGTCTTGTAGTGATACTTTTGTTAAAGAAAAACAATATTTTATTGATTAGGACATCCATATTTAATCACTGATTTTAAATTAATGAACTCTTCTTTCTCTATTTGAGAATTGTGCCGTTGGTGAGACGGAACTGTCGAAACCCACTGTGGTACTAGAAACGCATATACAAGTCTGGGGGGGGGCAGGAAATGCAAGTACAGTACTGTATTCGTTGAAGGATAACCAATAAGAATTTGTATTCATTTCACCTGCCACACCCACTACTCTTATTGGACTGAACTTTTAATTCTGTTCAGCCGAACTTAGGAGAGTCCACTAATCATATTTCTACGTGTCTCAACCAGAAGAGTGGCTGTTTTCACCTCTTTTCCCATCTTTCAGCACCCTCAACTCAGTTACGGATTGTAAACTACTTATTTTAAATTATTTGGATAACAAGACTCAAACAATTCGTCCTACATTGAAATATTACTCCAATAAGACCCCTATATTTAATCTTGATCTCAATAATTCTTCTTAATCTTGCAATGTTTCCTCTAACGGTTTTTCTGCCAATTTTCCTAGCAGAAAATGTTTACCGACTTGACGACTGCTCGGAAATTTGAAAAAGCCTTTATCCTTGTTCTCAACAGAAAATTACTGCTGTGTGTCAAGAGTTCACTGTATGCATATTATTAAAATATTTTGGACTTACGAGTAATCCCATGCATATCTACGAGTGTATTTTATTACAACTGTTTTTGAGCATGTCATTTCTTAATTTAATTTGGGGTTTCATAATGTTTTCAATACATCAATTAAGTTCTTGTGGTTACCTTTTTCTTTTCCTTTTATAAATTTCATCAACTGATATAATTTTATTTGCTAGGTGTAAAGAATTCGGATTCCTTCTACATACATATTCGGGATATGTAATTGTATTTAGATATGAAAATAATTTAATTTAGAGATTTCTAAAACTCCAGATCTAGCCAACACAGTTTGGATAGAAAGTTCTCATCGGAAAGTAGATCACCCGTCAATAAATTTAGCTCTGAAGTTTACGTTCTTGGCAGCATGTATTTAAACGTGGAACAGTTTCGCAATTGTGTGGGAGCTGGCTGGTTTGATTCATTGCGTAACAAGGGACCAGTTGATGCAGGGCGTTTTGCCAGCATCCGGCCTGCATCTTTCGGATGTTTACACGTTAACAGGATTAGATTTTAGGCGTTAGATTTTCTTTTATGTAAGCGGTGAGACTAGTGTGATGATAATGTGGGACCAAACAAAATTTGTGAGAACAAAGCATAGGTCTTGGAAATCAAATGTAAATTTTTTCACAGAAGATTTAGAGATTGTATATAGAAAACATCAATTGCGTTACTATAAGACAAATGTACGTCATTGGGTTATTTTAAATATTGACTGAAATTCTTGTATTGTCCTGGCATAAATAAGTGAAGATATGTTAAACAACTGTCACTTTTAAATTAACATATAAAGTTTATTGTTGAAGTAAATGTTTAAGATATGGAAATAAACAGGCCTACTTCATTTCAAATTCTGTACAGATCATTTTGTATTGCCACAAATCCATCTTATCCTGAAGAAATAATTAGTTTTGTTTAATTTAAATCAATGATTAGGCCAATAATAGTTAAGCTAAGTTTTGGAACCAATTTACTTTAATCCATAAGCTTGTAAAAAAAAAGGTACAGTATCTGGAAATTTTAACTATTTTCTTTTACCATATTGAGGAATATTAATTTAACAATTATACCAAAAGAATGAGAGCCGTTAAGAGCACTGTTAACCACTCACTTCAAAATAATTGCAATTTACTAAATTTTTATTCAATTTATACAGCCATAACCAAGAACTAAGCCTTATTAGACATATCGTTTATAAACTACTGTTGTGTTTAGATAGCTTGACCGGTCATAACATTCTCCGCAGTAAACCAGGCAAGTCTATTATCCTGATAACGGAAAAGGAGATTTGGGTTAGTTGCTGTGCAGGTCTTGTAGAGTTCACTTCTTATCCTTCAGAAAATGCGTAGTATACTAACTATTGTAAAAACATTAGTACTGTACCGTAATGGAATCAATACAGACATTATAGTGTACTTTATTGTGAGTGGAAGAGTGAAAAGAGAAGATCTACATCTCGCCAAAATGTAAAAAAATGTAAAAAAATGTAAAAAAAATGTAAAAAAATTGTACAAAATTGTAAAAATTGTAGAAAATTACTAAATTGTAAAACTATAAAAATTTGTCAAAATTGTAATTGTAATATTGTAAAATGTTGACATGTTCCACATCTTAAAGCTTCATTGCTCATGTAAGATCTATGGAATAAAATAAATGAATGAATGAATGAATTACGTTATGCTGAGTACGAGTGTTTGGATAGTAGTGAGTTCAAAAAATTCTGGTCGCCCATGGAGTGCAGGTACGTGACCAACGTTTTTCAACGTGGCTATAACTTACGTCAGTGTTTATGCAGTTCTCTCTTTCCCTCTCCTGCACCACTGAATATGCTGAGAAATTGACTCATTCCACACCACTCCTACTCAAATGTTCATGGATAACACCGGCCAAGCTATCTAAACACAATAGTACATGTAGCTATATACAGGGACATCATTATATTTTTACTAACATTTTTAATATTAACCTGGCTATACCTTTGGATTAACTTTTGAGAACCGGAAACACCGTTTGCTACCCCCTTCCACGACTGGAGTTCGATGATACTTGCGTAAAATAGAAACAAATCACTTTACTAGGTATAGGAGGGAAGAAAAGTAGTTCATCCATTTACGTAAACTAGGAAATATCGCGATTTTGAGTTTGATAATTTTCATTAGGTTTTTGTTTAATAAAAATACAGTACTGTATTAACAGTAAGTGTTTTTACTCACGAACTGAGCTATCCATGCGGACGTATTCATTTTGCAGTGTATATAATACTGTCTACAGCATATTAGCGTACAATTTAGAGAATGAAGTTAAATTGAAAAATAATCATAATGTGGATATTTAAACACATTTTTGAAAATGATGGCCGTTCATTTCAATACAGGCTTCAGTTCTTTTGTGCATATTATCGCACTGTAGACTATTGTATCTAATTCCAATTACCAGTTTCGTCCTTCGTACTAGTAACTCATGTGAAATAATTCTGTACCTACTCTATAAAAGAGTGCCTTACGTACTGTAAATTCAATCTTCACTTTTTCCCTATCCGAAAAGATAAAATTACTCAAACTTGCTATCTACTATCCATCCAAGTGGTTTTGTCGCAGGGTCATAGAAAGGGGGGGAATCACGTGACAGTTAACTGCTTAACGAGACCCTTTTATTTAAGTTATTTTAAACAGTTCTATAATATTACGTAGACGTCCAATTCCTAACATAAATTTATGTTTTCAGAAAAGAGCTAAGACAGCCCAACCACTAGCCTTTACAGAGGGGGAACAGAAGCGGGGGGGGGGACCGGGATGCGACGTAGGCAAACGGACGACAGCACCTGTGCGAAAATATGATTTAATATTGAAAGCTCTTTCGTGACTGGAAAACGCGAACATATTTCTGGAACGTACTATACTCACTAACTCAGTATACGCGGCCTTGGTTCTGTGTGGTGGACGATTGGAATTTTACTAGTAGAGGGGGTGGGAGTGAAATATATTCAAAAACTCAGGTACAATAAAAATTGAAGTAAAAATAAAATGATGTCCCTGTACAAGTGGATTATTCAGAAGGGGTTAAGATTGGACTTTTTCCATTACTGGCACAGAAAGAGTAAAATACATTACAAAAGTACACAATGTTTCGAAAGTTAGATCTACTTTTGTCTTTAGATGAAAAATCATGTTTATAGAGAAAACGTGTAGACCTACTAATTCTTGACGTTGTCGTTCCGAATAGTTAACTCCACGTAGGCGACTGAAAAAAGCGAGATGTTATCAGTGAATGAAGAAGTATCTAAACGAATTACTTTTAATTGGATTATTTTACGACGCTTTATCAACTGTTATGGTTATTTAACGTCTGAGTGAGATGAAGGTGATAATATCAGAGAAGTGAATCCAGGATCCAGTGCCGAAAGTTTCCCAGCATTTGATTTTAATGGGTTGAGGGAAAACCCGGAAGAAACCTCAGCCAGGTAATTTATTCTAACCAGTATTTGAACCCAGGCTCGCTCGTTTCACGATCAGACATGCTAGCCGTTACTTCACAGCTGTGAATTTTAAGGGAATTCCAAGAAACTATTGACAGGTGCAGTATGAAGTTTAAGCGGATAAAATGAAATACATAGGCTGAAGACTGGTAGAAAGAACAACACATATGTTGTCATCTAGTGAACTGATGAAGATTTAACGAACGAAAGACACGGTTGCTCAAACAGATTTCTTCTGAAGTTTTGTAGCTTTGTTCTCACGGCTAACCACAAACAGGAATGATTTAAACTGGATTGGATAATGTGGACTTCATATATTATATTTTTATTTTTTCATCAGCAATGAAAAGAGTCAATGCAAACCTTCTGTTATCGCCAAGTTTCGGATCTTTTGAAAATTCTCCTTTTTCGCTTGTACCATGTTGTTTTGTAATGCAGTGATATTGTAGAAATTCTTTTTTTTATTCATTCTAAAATGTTGTTATTATATCATTCCACTTTGTCAATGCCTGTTATTGTGTTAAATTCTTCTGAAATTATCTTCAGATCCGAAAATGTATACATTCTGTTTTAAATTTCTTTTCAACTCCTGTCAGTTTAGTATTTATAATAACTGTACCATTTATATATGTGGACTTATATATTATATTTTTATTTTTTCACCAGCAATGAAAAGAGTCAATGCAAACCTCTTGTTATCGCCAAGTCTCGACCTGATATGGATCTTTTGAAAATTCTCCTTTTTCGCTTTTGTAACATGTTGTTTTGTAATGCAGTGATATTGTAGTTATTATTTTTTATTCATTCTAAAATCATTTGTTATTCTTATATCATTCCACTTTGTCAATGCCTGCTATTATGTTCAATTCTTCTGAAATTATCTTCAGAACCGAAAATGAATACATTCTGTTTTCAATTTCTTTTCAACTTCTGTCAGTTCAGTATTTATAATAACTGTATCATTTATTACTTAATTGCCTCAGGACAGTAGCCTATCTAAGACGGATAATTTGAAGATCAACAATTTACACTAAATGTAACAAACAATATAAGAACAAAAATGATACAAATTTAACTACTCAAAAGACAATAATTTTAATCGACATACGTGTTACTGAAAGTGTGATAAAGATTTCTTCCTATTTCTACAAATAGCTAACGATAATTCCTTACACTTAAGCAAAATATTGAAGTAACAGAATTGTTGAGTCTTAAATAAAGAACCAAATTACATACGACTATCTACAGAAAAGGTTCAGAAGAGATGAAGTAAACGATTGAAGTGAGCTTTATATTTCTAAATAGATTGTAAAATGGACCGTTTTACACAGGGCATCTCAAATTAATCCTTCTTCGTTAACTGTGTTCAAACGCGCAGCACACATACCACTGCCGTACTGTACGTTAATTAACGCGATTATGATCCCTTCCTGAGCTCCCTGACGCTGTAACATTAGTCCTTATCTCTCATGCTGTTCGCATTGTGAAAGTGGTGTAAACAGTAGGAAATACCTACTTGATTTTCACTGGAATACACTTTTTATTTAGATACCTTGAGCGCTCTCTGTGCCCCACTATAAAAATTAAGTATAGATTGTCACCTGACTCATATTTCACATACCATAATATAAAGTGTGTTCTGAATTGCAATTTAGAATATAATTTGCAGATTTGAGTGTAATGAAATTCCTCTTCCTTTACTAACAATAACAGACAGTAATGCTGAAAGTAAACGTTCGTGTATTAATATACGTTTAAATATTGTAAAAAATTTGCCTCTATAACGAAGAATTCTACAACTTCTTGAAGCAGTTTCAAGATTCCTTACAGAAGACAGGATTAATTTTCTTAATGTAAGCTATGGCATAAAATTTGGTTAATGTAGACTAAAGCAAAGTTCTTAAGAAGTGTATTAATGAATTACTATGAAGCACATTGTTTAAACAACTTATTTGTTGGTACTGCAACACTCACTAATCTGAAGTTAGTGTAAATAACAAGTAAACTATTATTACTATAACATAGTTTATCTCTACCAAAAAAAGTAGTTTTTACATATTAATATTTTGCTCAGATCGATTTAAACGCGAGAAATAAACAATTATGGCTTAATAGGAAGGACTTCGGTTACGCTATATCATCGCTTGAAATACATATATACAGTATATATATATATATATATATATATACTTACAGAGGTTTGAACTAAATGAGTTTTACAGATTCTAAGGGATTTTATCGGAGAGAGAAACGGACAAGTTTTCAATCTAGCTTATGATGTGAAACGTAACCTTTTGACCGTTGTAATACGTCATGCAGTTACACTGATTATAATAAATGTTATTACTAGCTTAAATCAAATTCCCATACTATTACAAGTTGAGTGTATTAACTTTCACATATCGTAATCTTGTTCATATATCGAAATAGAAGGCTCTGACATATTTCCATGCTTTCCACTGCCTTCTGAATCACAAACCACAAAAATCGTATTACTATCTCATTTCTTTGCTGTGAAATAGTACTCCAAAGAGTGTATACATCACTTTGGGACACTCCGTATAAAATATGGTATGTAGTATATGTGTATTTTAACGATGAGGAAGCCCAATTGAAATCTTTTCTCCCACATTTTTGGATATTTTTATTTGCAAGCATTCAATTACGATATTATGTTCACAGTATTTTTATGTACCGTCGCGAGGGGTGACTTTGTGCCATGAGGCTGACTTTGTACCATTCGCGAAAAACGTATGGAAGTATTCTTTAAGATGTGACAAGGTTTTAAAGTCTACTTCCTTACGTTTTTTTTATGAAATGCGGGAATGGCACAAAGTCACCTTCCTGGCACAAAGTCACCCCGCGCGACGGTATTTTAAATTGCATATCTATAATTTATAATAATGTATATTGTAAGGACTATTTCTCTTGTATTACATTTCGTTTATTTACTTGGTTTTCTTATTGGAGGTTAGTGTAAATTAAACATATATTATTATTCTATTTACGAAAATACTTATAATAGCTACAGAAGGAATCTTAATTCTCAGCGAGAAATGCAAAGCTTATTTAGTTACATGTACTTTAATATTGCAATCGTTGTACAATCTTGGCGCAATGTTTGCAGTAAGAGTGGGCAGTGTTCTTACCGTGTACTTCACCTACCTTCCCAACTCCAAACAGCCTTGGATGACGGGCGGCCTGGAGATGCAGGCTCCCTCGAAGATTGACCCAGCGAAGACGTTAGGAAGGAGGCAGGTTTAAAGGTGGAGGAAATTGACAAAAAGAACAGAGGAGACTCAATTAGATTCCTTTCTTTCTGGTTAAGGCTTCGACAACATTTGAAGGAGCACAGCGCAGTCGACGGTTTGGTGGGCGGGGGCTCAGGGAGGATTTCCTGGTGACGTCATGCGAGAGATCGGAGTTTTGATTTATAATTATTTCAATTATGAATATATTTATTATTCTTAACATTGAAGGAGTTTATACGAAAATGCGAGCGATAATAAACAAACGAAGTTTAGTGCAATAATGACTGTTCGGGATCTTTCACGTAAAAGAAATGAAACAATAGATGATCCGACTTTGACATGTGATCATGACACACGATTATTGTGCCTTGAAACGAGCTGACCCTTTGTCCCTATACTAAACTTCATAATAAAGAGTAGAGCGAGCATTGAGTCGTGGCCAGTTTGGTGAAGACATTCCGGTCGTATTTTTCTCTCTTTTTGCTGAACGTCTGCTATTCATATTTGGGATGAAATCAGGCTGATTTTGTTTTAATACCAAATTTATATAAGCTTCTCAAAGTAATTTCTACACAGATATTAAGTGAAAACATAACGTGCAATATCTGTGCTCTAAAACTTCATGCAGTAAGTAACTCGAAGTAAACGTACATACTGCAGAATACTTATGAGATTAATATCTAATGGGATATTTTTAAAAGGAAGTGATGAAAGATAATATTTATAATTACTTTTCCAAAAGGAAGTACACAAAGTATAAGAGGAAATTATTGAAAATATATTAATATTCGTAATAATAAGAGATCCTTAAGGTATTTTACTTTAAAACATTAATTCTAGTGATATTTTCGAATGATAGCACTTAAAATATTAACTTTAATTAAACGTCCTTAACAGAGAATACTCAAGGACTTTTTCATTCTAATGAAAGACTTTAAAGTGAGTATTCAAAGAGATAAAAAATGAATTAATTTTTTTCAGAAGACAGTTCTCAGGAAAATTAGTCCCAGTGAAAGAGTCTCGATAGATATTAATCCCAACGAAATATTCTCAGAAGAATCTTTCAGAACAGATACCGTCAGCAGATAAAGAGAAATTCTTTATCAAATGTTTTATTTTCGATATTTGACAAAAATATATCTTGTTACATAGTTGATTTAACTATAATAGTAACAGCCACGACTTAATGTTAGCATCTAACTCACATAAGTGCGCAATACTTGGTTCCAGTACAATTTACGAGTCAGTCTTAAAATGAGGCAAGCATAAGCGCCAACCAAGCTAAATGACAAGTACTGAATGTGCCGACAAACATAACGAAAAACGAAAAACAAAATAGTTGTAACTTGCCTCAAATATACTAGTACGGTACGCTAAGCTGTTAAACCACTGGAACTGCTGCTATGTTGCCTATTGGCAGCTAAATGCAAAGTTAAATAACAATCCGTTATAGATATGACAGAACATCAAGTGTTACTACAGCAAAATAAAATGCACTACTACGCGCACCAGAAAGAGGCTGATTTATCCTAATTTCATAAAAATGACTGAGTAGTTTATAATTGAAGCATTACGTTAGTAGAACTCCTTAACTTGTAAATTATCTCGTTTTTTATTTACGCTCATAACCAAATATATACATACTCAAGAATAAACAATATCGTGATTTCTGAGCTACTTAACGGCGAGAAATACAAATAACACCAGCTCCGGAGTTTTTAATTATTAATTTAGCGCAAACAAGATGTTACTTAAATATACATTCAAACATTCTAATCTACGATAAATGTTCTTTCTATATGCACCATAAGCTACAAAGACTTATTAACATTATATGCAATTGTAAAACATTGTGAACATGTGCTGGAATTTATGATTATAGCATGTTAATTCGCTGTCAGCCGAATATTTAGATTTTGACGCATTGAAATATTCCTCTGAGTAAAAAAGCCTCTTTGATGGTGGTGTTAAAAAGCATTGCAAAGACATAATTGGATATGGGAGGAGTACAATGCAACGGACACTTGGACACGTTGCGCCGTCCGCAATGTGCTGGCATTCCATTACTAGACTTTTCAATGACTCGTAAATTTTCCAATATACCTTTATGTCGAATAGACTATGCGGTAAATTTATCAATATGCATTAATCCAGACAGAATACATTTTAAACAATATTATTTATCAGGTTTTCTATGAATAACTTCTGTAATTTTGGCGTCAGTTATTAATCTACTTCAGCTTTCTATACATTAATAATTCTAGCAGTTTATCTTTGTTTAAGGTAAAATTATAAAGGTACTCTTTATAAGTTAAAATTTGCTTAAATCATGGATATATTGTACTTTGAATCAAAGTTGCTTACACCTTAAAATTGTTTTATTTATTTGAAGAATATTGTGAGTTTTTCAACCGTGTGGGGGGGGGAGGATTTAATTTCTCCTAGGTTTTGCAGATATGATCAAGTTCTTCTTCATGATCGTGTCACTGAATATATGGAGAAGTCTTTTAATTTTATGGATTACTTTGGGTTTGATATTTTTGGGCTAGCCGTATAATGGACCCATCCAGATATTGAGTGACACGATCCTGAGAATGTCAAATAGCTACGAGACATAAGAGAGGTCAATCTGAACACACATTTGAAGATCCAAAAATGATTTCACAGTCAAATCACAGTGAATATTTCAATTTACGTTTGAAATTTTGTATAATTATGAAGTCTTAATATGTTTAAGGTACAATTTTTAACAATTCGGACGAGTAGGCCTAACTAGATTGGAGTTACAACCGAGTACTGGAATGCCAGCGCATATAAGGTTAGGTGGGATTCCTACACGCGGTAAGAGAAGTGGCGGTAGGTGGTGCCGTGCGGGAGTCTGCCAGACGTGGAGGAGCTGTAGGACGAGTGATAGGATCCCGGGTAGTCGGAGCTGCGCGTGGACCTCTCAGTGCTGTAGGAATAGGATCCTGGGCCCGACCCTGTGGAGCGATTGACTCGCTCGCTGCTGCTCGAGTAGGAGCGAGTGGGGACGGACGAGTAGGGGGACGAGGTGGATGAGGTCTCGTTCTTCTCGGAGCTGTACGAGTATGAGTATTGCTCCTCCGCGCGACGAGGCCTGTCCGGCGAATCCATCACCACGTAGTGGCGCGGCGTCTGTCGGCCAAAAACCAGACACGCTCTTAGATATCAGTGCCACTCGATATACTGCATACTAAACTAGTACTTTATTCTATGCATTATGTGATTTAAGTCTTTGAAGTTACCTCATTTTTTTTTTAATTTTATCACATTGTTCGTTATAATTACTAAAACACAGAACGGATACTACTTAATTTTATGAATTACGTGAATGAAGTCTCAATTTTTTACTTCTTTTTTTAGAAATATACCAAATGATTTGATGCTGTTACTGAAATATAGCGTTGATACTGTAACTTCTATGATGAAGGATAGGTGGAGCGGAGAAAAATTATCTCCGGCACCGGGATTTCAACCCGGGTTTTCAGCTCTACATGCTAACGCTCTATCCACTGAGCCACACCGGATTCTCATTCCGATGCCGGATTGAATCCTCTCAGTTTAAACTCCACCACCTCTTAGGTTGCCTCTAGTGGCCAACCCTCTAGCACAGATGTGACAGTGGCACAATGTCCAACACATTAATGTGCAGAGGTGCACTCATTACGAGTGACTGAGTGGCCGGGATCCGACGGAATGAGCGCCGTCTTAAATCACTAGGTGATTATTTTCGCATATCATATATTATATGGGAATCCGGTATGGCTCAGTGCATAGAGCGTCAGCACGTAGAGCTGAAGACCCGGGTTTAAATCCCGGTGCCGGAGAGAATTTTTCTCCGCTCCATCTATCCTCTATCATATGATGACGCAGAATTTCTGCATGGAAAAATCATATGTACTTCGGTACATCGTAATTTGTAATATATAATATGCTGTAACTTCTGTTTTGTTGTATATACAATAAAATTGTGTTAACGCATTATAATGTAAGATATGTTACAAACCTTGAATAGTCTCATTAGTTAATAATCGGAAAAAGTGTAGATTCTCCACATATATGAATATGAAAGAAATGTGGATTTGACTATATTCGAAATACAAAATACTTTGTACTATTTAAATCATCCTCTTTGAAGGCAGATGATAACGTTTTCAGTTTGAACTTCATTCATAATTTTTTTTACTTTATTTTTGCGATCTATATGGCTTATGTCTTTAATTGTTTACTAATACATTTCATAATTTTAAACGTAAAGTAGTCTACAGCAAGCGTACATGAAAATAATACTGTAATATGTTCAGATCGTTGTAGGCTGCTATATCACCACTACTATAATTATTTTATGGTCCAATTGCTAATTTCCTTATTATATAATAAATTGAATGTTTGCTGTATGTCAACTTTGTAATTTTGTTAGTTAGGTACCTGAAGTGTTTTAAGTGGCTACTCGATTGACGTTTCATTGATAGAGCAGCTCAGTTAATTCTGAAGTAACAAATGTGTACAGTAATTCGGAGAGAACTTAAGTTAATAAAATGGATACAGTATGTTCCAAAATATATTTCCGTTATTTTAATGTTAATATAATCTAGGTTAGCAATTTTATTTATAACTTTCATATCGGAAAATTTTGTCTGTTTCTTCCCACCGTTAAAGATTGCTATTTAAATTGGAAATTATAACATTAATTTCTATTAATGAACGTAATATAGCACTTTATTCTCGTTCTTCGAATATGAGTTTTGTGACTTACATTACAAAAATCCGGTGTTACATGTGAATTGGTTAGAAGGGAGGAAAAGTTAAGAAAATTACAAGTTGGGAATTTTGCCTCGGTTAAATTAATAAAACATACCTCATTAACTATCTGTAGAAAGACTATGGTAAGACCATGGGGCAGATTGTGTCCTCGTCAAGTTTGGTTTCTCTTTTGGAATTCTGAATTAGTTTTGCCTATGTATCGACGACATCCAAGCAACTCAGCGCACTTCACAACAATGAGATTCTATCTTAGGCACTTCTTAAAAACTCGGTGTAAATTGTCAGTAATAGTGAATAGCGAAATTCTTTCAAGAACTGAGTTTCTGTGTGGTAGCTAAATATTTTACTTTATTCCCAAATTCGTAGTGTTCTATGTATATATAACAAAGAATGTTATTTGATTGGATTCATCAAATTATAACGATACAACTACAAAACAATTTTAAGTTTTGCAGTAAGTTTAGCGTGTGGCAATAACCAGTCCATGATATACTGCATCAAGATGATTTTTCTTCACTCTTCTTCAGCACTGGTTATTCATGTTTTGAAACTTCGTGTCCCTTCAGGAGTAGGAAGCATTTGGTGAGCATTGTCGGGAGATCTGTTCTTAATATCAGTTACTGAGTTCAGTTAAATTCAATGATAATAATCAAGACTGATACAATATATCAGGAACTGGTTTGAAATTATAAGACTACTTTTCCCAGAAAATAGTAAGTAAAGACATTTATTTTAGTGTTAAGTAGGGTTACCATTTCTACCACTTTTTAATCAAACTGAGGGATGGGTATTTTATGAATAATATAGGTTAAATCTTTGTAGTTTAAGACTTTCATTTACGATTAAAAGTTTTCCGGCAATTCGATATGATCTGGTAATTATATAATTTACTGTTTATTTGCAAAATCAGGATATAAAAAAAGTCTACCAACAAAAACATGTAGACAAACAAAGCCATTATATAAATTATTATTATTATTATTATTATTATTATTATTATTATTATTATTACTGTTTATTTGCAAAATCAGGATATAAAAAAATGTCTACCAACAAAAAAAAATGTAGACAAATAAAGCCATTATATAAATTATTATTATTATTATTATTATTATTATTATTATTATTATTATTATTATTATTATTATTGAATTTACAGATACATAGAAACACTATTTCACCGTGAGGTATAATTATATAAGTTAATACCGGAAATAAAATCTTTATGAATTGTTATGCATTTGTAAAATATTACATTTTCATAACAGTTAAAATCTTCGTGAGTAAAATTTTAAAATCATTCTGAATTATAAAGATCCTAATATTTATATAAATATACTCAAGTGAAAATAAGCGTTAATGAACCAATCAGAAGAAGTCTTTTCAAATGCAACTGTTTTCATTAGGAAATTATATATTTCATATAATTAATTGTTATAGTCTATTAAACGTGTATTATCGCGACATTCCCAAAAAACGCAACAAATTCACATTTTCAGTAATTTGTCATTAATTACAGAGTAGGACATTTACTTAAGATGTCATATTCGGCGGAATTCTGAGATCTGGTAACCCTATTCATAATATTATTGTTTTCGCAATAAAAAATTCATGGTATACATAAAATACCAGCAAAATATGGAATGTATTGTTTAAAATGCCAATTTATTTTACTCTGATTTAGTGCATGAAAGGTGTACTAAATTGAAATCTGCGATTTGTTACAATAATTTTAACCTTGAAATTCCCCTCGAAAAACGTATGCTGCTAAAACACGAACGGTCTATTTTCCAGAACGCGTTAAGTACATATACAAGAATCTGTGAGTGTTATGTCCGAAGTGATCAGTGTATATTTTCATCATAATATATGGTGCACTCGTTTCCGTATGCTATTACGTCATCTGGCTAGTATTTTAACATTCGGAGCTGAATTTATGACTCGACGATGTGTTCAAAAATAGTTACTCGTGTTCGCTCGAAATACCAAGCAAAAATGAAAATAACCAGGTGATCAAATGTGCGCTCACTTTTGTCGAAGTATTCCGACGTGAAATGATCAATAATATGATCTGACACTTAGAAAAAAAAAAGGAAAAATATTTAAGACTAAGCGAATTTGGAATGTTTAAAAATATATGCGTTTGTATTTCACCCTATACAAAAATTATAACAGTTGGAACAAAGTGACCTATCTTCTTTCGATGGGAAGAAATATGTAGCTATCCAGGATCTCCCGACATGACGTCACCATTTGAGGGCTAAAGAGAGAACCTGTCTTACCTTACTTCCAGTCCAATGGAGGAATAGTGGGTTACGTGTGATTTCAAGTGGCTTATCCTAAAACAGTTTTACTTTTGCATGGAGTTATAATTAAAAATGATTTTTTTTCTACTTCCAATATAATTTATTAAGTTAAAATGAGTAAATGCACAATGTTAAATAGCATCAACTGTCTACACAGACTAGGTATATTATAAGTTACAGAGTAATGTGTAACAATTCTTTGTGAGTGTAAGCATACCTAAATTATTATCTTAAAAATTTGCAAGAAATCGTATTATTGTTTTCAATTTACGTGTGCCTTAATATTTAATCATTGTAGAACTGATTATTCGCATATATTAGAATTATGCAGTTATTTTGTGAAAATTTAATTTGTCTGGATTTACAGAGCATTATTGATGTATTGCTTAACAGTCATCCTATTGTTAAAATACATATTGAGCACAAAGAGTCAAAGCAATTTGTATTACTATGGAAAATATCTGAAATTTTATTAACTAAATCCTATGTTGTATTTATTAATATTCTTGTAACAGTCCCCAGTTTTGGAGATGACAATGCAGTGAATTATCTATAATAAAGTCTATCACAGAGTATTGACTAGTTCTGTACAATAAATAACAGATGTCGATCGACAACATAACTTTAAATAAAACATAACACAAAAAATGCGTACAACAGGTTCCAAAGATTAGTATTAATGGAATTAAATATCTCCAACAATCATGATTAAATGTTACACTAAATAAAAAGCGCTTGTTCCTGAGCAACAATACCTTTAAAGTGAATAATATTTAATGGTAGTGTGAGGTGGGCGCTAAAATTCGGGGTACTCAGAATACCAGCAATTTTACAGTTTTACAGAACCATAATTATTCGAACAGGTTTTGTTTCAATATGACAAAATCTTCAAAATATAATGCGAGATATAGAGTAGTAGCTATTAATTCTTGTCTTGGTATACACGAAATAGTTTCGGCATAATTCGTTCTTGTTTGGCCAATAGTAACTTTTGTAACTTTCTATTGATTCCGAAACATCATGATGACAGCAAAAAAACACTCCTGCGTTTTGTATATAAAATATATTTCGGTAAAGCTTTTCATCTGGACTTTTCCAACAATTTAACAACAAAATGCGAGAGAAAATTTTATTGCATTATGTAATCTACGACTACGTATTTTAATGAATAAATACTACGCTCAGTTTGTATTTATTGTTCTGTCTATTACATATTTATCCAGTTCAATTTTAGAAATAATACACAGATTCTTTTTGCTTTGTCACTGTCTTGACCAGGGTGTGAATTAAAGGGGGGATGAGGGATTTCCCCCCTGTTGGAACGTTATCCCCCTCTCATAAATTCATATTAACATCCCTGCCAGGGATAACTTCTATCCCCCCTCACAAAATATAATTGTTTCAATACAAGTATACTTTATAAAGTACAGTATAAAGTAAGCAAAGAAAATAATATTGATGTATTACCAACAATCAATAACTTAGGAATTACACATCTTATCTTAAGCCTGCTCATGGATATAATTATTACTATAATCAAGATGCAAGACAAGCAACTCAGTGCGACCAAGCGTTGAGTCGTATCGAATGAGGATAATAATAATTTTATGTATGGTATTCTCTGTCTAGGATTCTATCCCCCCCTCATCAGAAATCTTAATTCGCAACCTGGGCTTGGCATATTTCTAAAGTTTTGAATACCGTACTTTATCGAGACAACACACGTGCAATCTGTGAGTTATTTTCTTAAAAACATGTCATTGACATGTTTTAAAGATCGATTCTTTGTTGGTATTTATGTCTGTTGACGACAATACTAGCTACAAAATGGGAACATTTTTGTTATTGAATGCGTGAGTGTGTATGCAAATGCTAACTTGCTGTGAGTATCCGCTTTTTATTTCAATGCTTATAATGTTCCTGTAACTAATATCTGACACCATATAAATAAATCTAAACATCATTTCACTTACAAGTATTGGTTTACAAACGAGAACTGCAATTTTTGTTTATTACCTTGAATTTACTTTTATCATGATTAATACTGGTATTTATATTCATTTTTCTTGCTGTTTCTCCCATACTTTCATAACCTTCATATGATTCAATTAACGTATGTATTTATTCGATTTATTCATTACATGGAAAACTAGTGGCAAAGCTTGAATAGATATATAATGAAGAGATTTTGTAACACAATAGGCATAGGGGAAAAATGTGAAATTATTATAATGACTATTGATTAATAATATGACTGTTCTGTTACCATTTACAATGTTATAAATAAGATTAGTGTGTTTAAAATTTAAACAAAATTCACAAAATAAGCGTGGCGCTTATAATATGCACATCTTAGAATCTTAACTTCACCTTCTGGATTTAAGCGATACGATATTAATATCCTATTAAACTATTTCTATTGTTATTTATTACATATTCTCCTCTTAAAATGATTGAAATATAACGTGGTTTAAACGGTAATCTTGAGCAAAGACGAACTATAGCATTAGAATACTGAGATAAATGTGAATTGAATTAATACGTAATTTATTCTAAAATTCTTTTTTTTTTAGTTTTATTCAATAACCTCAATTAATAGGCAGATGATATTATATGTGTAAATAAAAAGCTAGTATTGAAGAACCCTTTGTAGAATAGTGCTGCAACTGTCAGAAATGTTCTTTAACAATTAACCTTAATCATCCTGCCAGTACTGAAAAATTTCTAAAATTCATGTTTTTTAATTCCAAATATATATTATATAACTTTATAATCCTTTAACTATTTAATTATTATACTTTGTGAATGAATGTGTCTCTTTCAATCTATTTAGAGAGAAAGTAACATGAAATTGATGATAAAACCTTGCTTCCACTTTTTACTTTCAGTAAATGGATGAAATGTATTCTGAATAGAGCCATCATACTGTAATGTTACGGAAGAAAATCTGAGAAAAACCTGATTTTATTAACCTACTGGCTTTTCATTTTGTTGTGAATATACTTGTCTTATTAAGTACTGTATTTACACAACACTCATAGCTTGATGAATAACAAACGGTTTAGGATCTTTATAACCGTTTTATTCAACTATTCTATCAGTTACTGATTTATGAAAAACAAGAATTCTTGCTATATTTGTCTTGAACAATTTTGACGACCGAAAAGCAACAATGTGCTTTATTTGTTTTAATTATTGCATACAAAAAAATTAAAGCTAAAATTATGTAATTGGACAGAAAATATGTTTGCCTATTCTTTTAAATTGATTGCTTTCTGTTTTTAATTTAACTTGATATATTTTTAATTGGATTTTGGTATATGGCGGATTATTTGGTTGTATGTTTTCGAAGACAGTTTGAAAACAGTTTCCACTGGGTCAAAGATATATCTGAATTTAATCGGATAATACAGGAAATTCATCGACAGAGAAATTTTTTGATTTTCTGGCGAAATGAGGCATTGTAAATGTCCAATTGGACTCCAACAAATAAACTCTAATACATTACTAAAATCACGATTAGCTACATCAAAATAGAAGAAGTATTGTTATCGCTAAAAAAATCCTCTCTAAATAGAATCTAAAAGTCTGCTGGAACGTACTTCCGCTACATAAGACCATTGCGGGAATCAGGTCTGCTTCCTTAGTCGAAGCATTCCCTGTATTGTAACGATTACTCAGGTGAAATTTATGATAATATTAATTTATGCATAATATGTAAGTGTAAGTATGTATATTTGTTTCATTGTGTAGAAAGGTTACAAATTATTTTATTTGATAACGACTTAGTAAATAATACATTCACAACATCAATTTTTATAGAATTACAGAAGTATTGACGGATTTATATTTCACACCTCGAAAGAATCCCAAGTAATCCCAACGCAAGTCCAAATATTGTACTGTATTAATACAGTAAACTCCCGTTTGTCGAATTAATAAAGGAAACGAGTGACTCGAATTTTCGGAAAAGATGGATGATCCAAGAGAGAGGCGCCAAATCTTCCTCTAATCCCGATTTCTCGTGAACAATTTTGATTCTTCCGTAACATAATAGACCGATAACGATAATTTCTGTTCTTTCATGGCTGAATCACCATCACTGCTATTACATTTCCATAGAATTTACTCCAGCTTTGTCTTGTTTTTCTTGATGTCTTGGAGATTGTAACTCTCTTCAATATTCTGCCGATTCTCTCTTCTCGAATTTCTGAACCACATCTTATTTTTGTTTCTTTTTTAGAACAATTTAATTCAGTTTTTGAGCCATGACAATATACATTAAAAACAGATAAAGCTGTATTCTATATAGTGAAAGAAACCAACAAAACAGAGTAATTTCAATGTTCCACACCTCTGGCTATCGATAATTATTTTTTTTCTGACATATCGCTATCAATAGAAATGGTGCTCGACTTAAGTCGCAAGTAATTCGTATTAAGAGATTGTCATGAACTGAATTTAGGCAGTGCTATATCAAAGGGAGGAAAGGACGCATTAAACCCACAAACCGAACAATCGGGAGTTTACTGTAAGCCTGTCTTGTAATGTTTAAGGGGTCCTGCAGAGTGATGGTCTAGTATCGCCAGGTGTTGATGTCGGGCGGTGAGTTGAAGAGCACGCGACGATGCGTCCTGGGTGGGACCCGCGAGAGGTTGGGCTTCCCGGTAAGCGACTGCTCCCTTGGGACTCTGCCGAACGCCGTGAACACGGGGGGCACTTGGCTCGGCCGCGGAACGGTGGGATGGAGGTCCCAGTTTATCTCGCGTCTCTGCAACGCCAGAAAAAGGTCACTACTTCAGTATGTGAGCTTATATACGAGGAGAGAGATTAAAACCGACTTTATTTCAGGCTTAGCACCAGATAGGTATGAGTTTTAGAGAATAACATTCCATCACTTAAATCCATAAGGTGGCGTGTAGTTCATAAAAGTGTGCACACTATAAGACTGCAGGAGAGTGCTTGGACATCAGAATAATTAAATATTTTCATATATATTTACTATTAGCGTTACGAAATAGGATACAACCATTATAAAAATGCAAATCCTGACGTCACTCTCGGTATATATCAAACATTTTAATAGAATGTTGTTCCCGCCGTTGATACCCAACGTTGTGTTGATGTTCTCATGGTGATCATTGGCCAGTACTCCGTTGAAGACATAACCCTCAATACCTCGGCCTGCACGCTCCCCGTACTTGAGTCCTCTCGATTTTGACTTTCCCATTATACGATATATGAAATGAAAAGTATTGCAGAGTTACATAAAATTGATTTTGAGATTTTCACGTATATTTTTGCAGTGCTGTGATACCAAAAATGTGATTTTGTGCACGGCTGTTAATATGTAGGAATTCCTTGTATAGGCCTACTACTGTACTGACTTTGTTCATATTTAGTATCCATGAATTAATTCATAACGGAATGATGCGCATCAAATGTAGTCATATTATTACAACATTTATATATATTTATTTGAAAAGGAAATAATGCAAAATGTGAACTTACTTTGAATTGGCTGTAACCGTTATTTTGGTAATTTTAAAATAAAATGATGTGATAAATGAAGTGGTAAAATAATGTCTCTAAGCAACGTTCGACCACCCCGATTTTCTGCCCAGCGACCAGCTAGGTTACGAGCGAAGAGCTCGGTAACCAGCCAGACTCCGTCTTGTACGCACTTGCTTGGAGACATATTATTTATACCACTTCATTTATCACATCATAGTTTTAAACTTTGAAATATTGGTGCAAACTTGGGTAATAATATAATAACACATTAAAATACAGCCTTTTATTCTGTTCTATTTATGTAACATCTAAGGTTAGGTTAATTTAGAAACAATCGTTTTGAATGTCGTAAAACTGTAAAATTTTTCTGTAATAAAGTTTTAAATTCGACCCTTTATTCTGTAGCTAATTTACAAACAGCTGCTTTCTTCCTAATAAAATGTACATTTTAAGAAATAATTCTTAGGTATATTAAAACATTTATTTGCATTTTTATTAGGGGTATATTAGTAGAAATAATAATTGATCAAACGAAGCTTATTTTCGCCTGCTAGTGAGTGCAGCTGAAGTTATTCTACTTCTTCAAAATTATCTTTAAAAACAATAACAATTTGTAAAAGTGTCATGATGGACTATATTGGTCTTCAGGATATCCTAAAGGCATAATAATGTCTGGGCACTTTCAGTGCGGAAATAACCACGTAAATAATTCCACTTTTCTGGAAAGCGTCTTCTGTGATAATAAACTCCTTTGATTAAATCCCATATAGTTAATACTAATGCAAATAGAACATTGACAAAATAATATGTATTAATTGTCAAAAGGTCAGTACCGAAAATTATATCAAGTTTCTAAAATCGTCACTTTCTGTAAAACATTAATTTTTCATTTAGAAATGTAGGCTACTTATTATTGGTATCCATTTCACACAATCTCATTCTAGTGCCGAGATCAAGAAAGCATGGGTCTCTACCTCCATGCCCCCCAAATGCCGTTATGGCATGTGAAGGAGCTACCTTTACCTTTATTAGTATCCATTTCAACTCCTACTTCGTCACACAATTTCACAATAAGATATCGGGTTTGGTGGTCGGGTTGAGCCTGATTCTAAACATTGTAAACATTTGAAATTAATCTTTCACAATTCATTATACGCATGGAAATGAATAGTAATAGGCGTTTAGCACGTGGGGAAGTGTGTACATACTCTCAGACGTATGCGCACTAAAGGAATTTAGGTCGCTGGTACCTGGAAAAATTGAGGGGATTCATTCTACCACCTACCAGCGAACTAACAGGCTAGGCAGCAATCGACCGAACAGTCTTCGTCTTGCACGCCCCCATTGCGTAACTTTTAGGCATTCCTTCCAGCAAGGTAGCCAGTCATGCTACCAGCCAGGCTTCGCACAGTACCCTAAAATTATTAATCTAACGCTACACGTGAAGCCATCACAGTAACGGATTAGCTTAATAGCAATCTGTAGGAAGACGAAGAAGAAACATGTTTATTCTTGTCAGTCATATAATATAATATTTCACAATTTAAGGTGTTCATAATTTTCTCCCCATAGAAAATTCCAAATTCCGTCCGAGAGTCTTTATTGAGGACAGTATATAAATTTTAACAATATTGTTGAAAATGGAGTATCGACTGCCATTTTCAAAAATGAAGATAAAACTAATTGTGTTTAATAAGTTTACAGTTATTTTACAACTCTTTCTTTTGAAACGCATTGTTGTATATTTTTGCTAATAACGGTTGCAAATTAGTACAACTATAAATTTATATAAAGATATTATATATTCACCGACATATTTCTGGGCAAGATGTCGAAATTTCGACTACTTTCTTCATTATTCAAATAATACAGTTCAATCACAGTGTAGTATATACAGTCACGAAGCTTGAGTTGTGAGGATACTAGGAACAATAGACTGTGCCGGTACTATTTCGCATTGTCTATGATGAGGCGATAGTAGCGATCCTAGTGGTTAGCAACTATCTACGGATGCATATTCCCTGCGTACTGAGCTTCGTGACTGTATATACTAGACTGTGGTTGAATTATGTTTCCTAAGATTGGAACTTAAAATTAGTTGTGTTTAATATAATGGAAGTCCATTTCCATTCAGATTCACATTATTAATAATTCAAGGAAGTTCATACAAGTAAACCAAGCTTAATCATAACCTATTTAATCCTCGCAATTGTATTCTATTTTCACCGAAGCAAATAGTAAAGAAACATATAGACTTATAAAATTATTGAATAGTACGTATTATCCAAGTTTTTATAAACTTAAGAAGATTAGAACCAAATTAATCTTCAGTATTCTTCTTCGCGGCATAGCTCACAGTCTGAAACAAAATTTTTCAGACGCAGCTAGATGTAAATTTTGATACCAAATTGTAATTTTTTGTCTCATTGTCCAATTATTATTATTCCTAAATTTCTATTCCTAATTTCTGTTGAGAGTTTTCATGCCCAAACTTCCATGCTCAATTCAAGACTTCATTAGCGATGATTTTCTAAGGAGTGTTATGTTAGACACTAATTTTGAGAAAGGAAGCATCCCGCCAAAACAAGCGCAGGATGAAAGGTGATGCAGCAGCTATGCGAGTACAGTTTTTCCTCTTTTTTAATGCGAGGATGCCAGAGTGAATCACTGTATGGAAACGCCTGTTCTCTGAGTCATGCATTGGCATGTATACCTATGAGCTTTCTGCTGCGTGGCACATGCCCTGTACCTCTCTGCATTAAGAATGTAATGCATTATAGTTCACATTCCGTGTCCGGTTATCTCGTGATAACATAACAAACCTTATCGAAATCCATAGCTCAGTACTATTGTTTGTTGGGGTACCGGTAATATTCAACGCAATCGGCAGATGCAATCAGATTTTGAAAATTCCAGCTGGACATATCCTTGTAATTTAAATTCATTTATGCAATTGTAAAATAATGAAAATGTAGCTTTATTAAATTCCAGATAATCGTGATAGTAAGTTTCAGAATTGCCAATGTTTCCTGTGAAAACAAAAATTCTTAGTTACGAATATCTTGAAAATTCCTTATAACATTAATTACCATACCAGCACATATAAGTAATAATCCTTAAATAATGCATGACTTAATAAATGAAAAAAGACAAAATAGAAAAACCCACAGACAAAATACTCATTATTAAACCTAACTGACTTATTGGCTCACTCAGGAGAAACATGTTTTGAAACTCCAATAAAGTATCTTATTTTTCAAAAACAAAAAAATCACAGAAATAGACGTTTTTCAGTAGCCTACATATTACACCGAAAAAGTGATTTTCGACATACAGTTTGTCTTTCTACAGCGATTTTTGTTATATTATACTATGACGAATTATGCTCATATTCGGCATCTACGAGTTAAGTAAACTGTAAAATGACGTTTATATGAAATACATTCACTTTTGTGAACAAATTTATATATATATATATATATATATATATATATATATATATTTGTTTATTTGAAATCAACCCTAATTAGTTTTTCTACAAATTAACATTTCTTACAGAAAATAAAATAGCAAATGAAATAGTATTGGTAGTATGTCCCCAAATGTCCCCTACGGCCGAAAACCTTGTGGAACAAAATATACTTATCTATAAAAGATACTTATAAAATTAACATGTCTTTAGTCGTGTGTTTTCGACACTCTACTCACTTAGGCTCTTAAAAACATTCTCCTGCTCTCAAAATACGCTTGGTAAATGCACTTATGATGCCTCATTTCGACTACTACGACGTCCTCTCCACGGACCTAAACAACTCTCTCACACAATGTGTCCATAATGCTTGTGTGCGTTTTGTCTGTAATACTCGCCGGCGAGACCATGTCATGCCATTCTTCCAAATGTTGTCGTGGTTGCACCTGAGGGAGCGCCGTCAACTACACGGTCTATCACACTATTATTCAAAATACTACATTTCTCTACTCCTCAGTATCTTGCTTCACGCTTCTAAAGATTGTTAATCTCAATAGCAAATAATTTAGATCTACTTCTAATCCCCAACATAGAACTTCCGTGTATTCTTCATCTTTTAGTATTGGACTCCCATGACTTTGGAATTCTCTCCCGCGCGAGAACAAACACTGTCGGACCCTAACGACGTTTCAGAATAAGATTAGAAAGTTGTTATTAGATAGGAACTAGACATGTTTATGATATTTATGCCCGTGTGTAAGCTAGTGTTTCATATTAATTTAGTAATTTATTTTGTCACTTAAGGATTTAGCTTAATATTTAATGTTTTGTAATATTGTTTCTTTAACCTCTATACGTCATTTTTCTGTATTACTGTATACTCTACATTACGAGTAGTCTTTGTTTTAAAATTGTGAACTATGTTATATAATTACTAACACCTTTAGCAAGTATCATACAGCTAATCATATTGTGTGTAATAATTTATTATATTGTACGAATTACCTTGTACCTCAGGTTGATTTATGGTAAAGTGGAAGAGAAGGCCTAATACCCTAATACCCTAATAAATAATAATTATTATAATTCCCACTGCAGCTAATGTCTTTTTATGCAAAAAAATATAAATTATTTTCTGAAGAAATATACACCAAATCGAAAATACATTCAAACTGAAAATGTAGAGCTGGAACATACGTGTACGAATTACTTATCAGAATTAATGTAACTCTAACCGTTACGGAAATTGCATGTAGTTCCTCGTAATATAAGAATTAGGTCTACTTCTTTTTCACAATCAAATGTAAAGGCAACTTTTATTCTCCTTTTGAACTGGCTACTTTCATAGTAATGTTGGTTACTTGACAAGTCAATAATATACGGTAAATATAATGATAAAAACAAAGTGTATTATTCATATTGTTTGTAAATGCTAATTGTCATTAATAATAAAGTGATATTAGAAGTCATATTGTGTAAAGTTGATTACATACATATTGAATAATTTGTATACATACATATTGTTGAACTGCAAAGTTTATACTTGTAATAATCGAGGCCAGATATTTTACCTTTTCCCGGTTTACTAAAATTATATTTTATGTGCAATGCAGAAAATGAAAGTATACATTTTTGTCTGACTACTTGAAGGAAATAAAATAGAAAGAAAGATGGCATTGTTAACATGACGATGAACTGAATTGTGGCAAAACGTAAAACGAGAAAGTGTGTGCCATTTTCGTGACATTGCATTTGTTTTTTAATTCAGCACTATGACTGAAACATTGCACAGTCTTTTCATATGTTTGTGGTCTGCATTTCGTTTTTCAGAACGCGTCGTCACTAATGATACACTTGGTTTAATCCACTCCGACAATATTTAACGCTTTAAATATCTATTAATCATGTCGGGTACTGTAAGAATGACAAGACGGTTACCAGAAGCTTCTGTATTCAACCCATTTCAGTCCGTAATCTCTCTGGAGTGGGCAAACGTGTCTGCTTCTTGTACAAAGCGGACTCCTCCTTCCCTTTATATTATCCAGATGGTGAACAGGAAAACATTCCTGCCTTCTAGCGGCTAGGTAAGCCAGAGCAGGCGAGCGGAAATTGTCAAGGTGCTGAGACGGAATACAAACAAACCACTGCGACGAGTTCTAATTCCGAACCGCCCTTTGCGGGTCATCAGTACCACGTCAGAAACTCAGGGGTGCTAAAAGAGTTGAATGTTACTCTTTCCTTCTTCCTTCCGTTCTTTATTTGGCTCCCTTTGTCATATTTTCTTTCATGATTACTTTCTTTCTCCTTTTCTTCTTTTCCTGGCTTTCTTTTGTTCTTTCACTCTTACTCTCTTTTCTGTTCGTTTTCTTTCTTTTTCTCATTGTTTCTCTCTCTTCGCTTGTATTTTATTCTTATTTCTGTTTGTTTCTTCCCATTTTTTCCCTTTATTTCCACATTTTTCGTTCGCTCTGTTATTTATTTCATTCTTTTTCCGTTCTTTCTTTCCTTAATTTTTACTTTCTCAGATGTAGACCTCCATCACTCCGTTAGGCGATAAAAATATCATACGCTAGACAAAGAGCACTATACATATACTGGGTGAACAGTATAGAGCAGAACAGAAGCCTGGCGCGGCCCTTAGTCCCCCATCTCCGCGCACATAGCCGGCCGACCAGCCATGAAACCTGTTCTGCTCTATACTGTTCACCCAGTATAATATATATTATATATAGTTCCATATATAATATATATATATATATATATATATATATATATATATAGTCCTCTTGTGCTAGACAGACACGTGGAGAAATTTCGTGGCGAGAAATCGACTTTTGTACTTTTACAGAACTATAGTATCATTATGTACAGAGAAGTAATCGTTTAGACCATAATGCCTATTCTATCTTTGCAATAATTATTAAGTATGTAGATGACACTAAATGATTTGGAATGCGATTTTAGATTGAAAATAAAAGAGTATTTACTTCTAAAAAAAAGTCATTACGGCCAAAACTCTTTGTGATCTCTAATAAGTTTCACGTGTGGTGGATTGTTCTAGACTTGTAACAACCTTAGGACTATGCATTTCTTCCTTACTCCTTTACGCAGTCTTCCAGGCAATATGCTCAGGAAAATAGAAAGGGAAAAGTGCACAGCAATTATACTGGTCACACTGTGAACCAGTATCTGCGTTACGGAAACTCTAAACCGTTTGGCAAGCAGTGACCCCATTACAGGACAAAATTAAATATCTGTAGACATAACTATATGATACTGGCAAGATTATCCCCACTCACGCGGGCACGGATCACGACGCATCTTCCTTGCTGCTGGTTTGTGCCAAAGCAGTCAGTCCAAGATTCTTGTCGTCAGACCGAGAATGAAGAATACATAAACGAAGCAGCCAGTCAGATATGAAGTGGAACTGTCACATAGGCTCTTTGGAAACAACTGTTTTCGACATCTGCAGATGAGTGACAGACGCAAGTGTTGACCGTATTCCAATACCTTATTTTTGTTTGAGCATTTGCTAATCCTGTGTGGTAAACTAAATTAGTCGGTGTGAACCCTGTTCACGAACTGGAAGGTTTCAGAATTATTTATCTCTGGTGTAGGCGTGAATTATCTACTAGCATCGTGAGTGCCTCATGAAGTCATGAGTCTCGGTCTTACCGCTCCTTATTTGAAATAAGTACCAAAATATATTTATATAAGGATAGGGCTGCCTACATTGGATCTTCTAACAGGTAAAGGGTTTTCACGTTATGTTGGAAAGAAAGAGAAATTAAACATTTTGTCTTAGAGTTTGTATAATCTACAAAGGCAAACAAAATAATGTGTCGTCCTTTGATGCTTCCTGCATTAATAAAACTATTCACATACCTTCATTTTAAATTAAATTTGATGTAGTCAGAAGTGTAGCTTAGTGTATCTTCTTTTCCTGAATTCACAACTCAGACAAATGTGATGCTTCCTCCATCCTTGTATAATATGTTCTTGGCTCTGATGTTTCGAATATAGCTCTGTAATCTTGAGGAGAAGTGTAACAGGGTGCTGAATTTCACTTTCAATTGCGATCATTTTAAGATTTTTAGCTGATGAGTCAGCGTCTGGAACCGCTGCCACATAGTCTGTATCTTGGAACATATTTAAGATAGGGAACCAAACACCTGTTACTGCAAATCCATTTGGTATCACTTCTATACATATGGTTCAGTTTATTCTTTATTTTTGTCTTATTTACTTACCCCCTTTGTACCGAATTATACGCCAATGCGATGTAGAGGAGGATATACATATAGTTAGGCTAGAGATGAACAAATCTGACTGCCGCTCTCGCTCGCTGTGTTCGTTGCACTTTTATTTCCAGTCTCGTCTCGTAACTCTTGTGCGCTTTGAGTCCTGCTCATCATTCTCGAAATAGAATTTGGTTGGCGTGAAAAGATTTCGTAACTTTGAATAACATACACCATTGAAATAAATTATATTATAGATGTTTATTGATACAAAAAACAAAACACTACGAGTATCATAGTTATCAAAAGGTTATGGTTCTATTATCAGATATTACTTATGGTGATATAAATAGAAAAAAATTCTCAAATAAATTTGCATTTCTAAGAAACATAAAACATAACGTCGTTAAATAAAGCGTTCGGCCTAATATTTTTTTTTACTTGAGATTGTACACTTGATTTCAAACATAGACTACGAAAAAAAAATCCAAGTATTTTAATAAGGGCCTAGTAATTAAATAAAGATTGGGAAACGGATTATTATACATGAAAGGTAGAGATGATGTTTCAAATAGCAATACTGTCTTGCTGGTTTTCGGCTTTGCAGGCATTATCTAGGGAAATTTATAAGCTTGTACTTGCAATTTGGAAAAAATAAATTGTACCACAACAATGGAACGAGTCCATAATTGCACCAATTTTTATGAAGGGGGATAAGACTAACTGGGGTAACTTTCGAGGAATAACAACTTTTGTTGACGTCGTACAAAATTTTGTCCAATATTCTTTTGAGATGATTACCTCCGTACGTAGATGAAATTATTGAGGATCATCAGTATGGTTTTAGGCGTAATAGATCAACTATTGATCAGATATTTTGTATTCGACAGATATTAGAGAAAATGGGAGTATAAGGGTACAATATATCAGTTATTCAAAAAGGCCTATGACTCGGTTAAGAGAAAAGTTTTATATAATATTCTTATTGAATTTGTTATTCCCAAAAAACTAGTTCGATTAATTGAAATGTGTCTCAGTGACGTAGATGAGAGAATAATATAAAAATGGATTTGAGGGAGATGGGATATGATGACAGAGACTGGATTAATCTTGCACATGATAGGGACCGATGGCGGGCTTATGTGATGGGTTTTATCAAGGTATTCCTGTTCTCTATATCATTCCATCAACACTCTCCACCTTCCCGCAATTTCATCTATCATCTGCCTTAGTTAAAAATGGACTCGAGTGAAATCTTAGGGGTAGTACTGATTTCCTATGCCGATATAGGAAGGACTAGGGGCTCCGAGCTCTGGGGCTTATCATGAACTCGTTTAGGGATGCTCTCTGACTTTATCATGGAGGGGGGGGGCTGAGAAAAGATGACCTACTGTCGGCATCAAATTCACGGCCACCTATCAGAATTGGGCAGTCGTTGCATATATACATAGGGCTCAAAATGGGCCAAAGTAAGCCTAATTGCAAGGATCCGTCCCAGTTTCCGGCCCTCCAAAATCGAAGCAACTGTGAAGTGGTACGATGTCTCAGTAGGCTTTAAGATTTATAATGATGTAATTCTTTATTTCGTACGTCTTTTTAGTTAAAATGACTATTGAAATACAAGATAATGACAATATACGACATGAAATGGACACATAAGCATTTTAAAAATAATTGTTGGCCATTTCGTCGGTTCCCTTTGGTCTGAATAATGATCGAGCTGTTGAACTCGAGGTTCTCGGATTCGAAACTGTCGCAGAGCGATGGAATTTAGAGGGCGATAGAGTAGGCTACTTGACATGACTTTCTCCGAGAGGGGGGTTAAAGCTTTGGGTCTCTTGTCGTAGATTTACGGCACGTAAAATAACTCTGTACCGGATAGGACTCCAGACAAAACCTTTCAGTCGTTTTTACCCACGTTGGAATTTCGATGCTTAAAATCTTCGTAGTTGAAAGCGTAGTGAAACGAAATGCTGCTACTACGGCTGAACAGTGGTAATGTTAGTCCAGTACGTGCATGTAAGTTAAGATAAGCAGCAAACTTCTTAGTTTATATTTGCTTGAAAGTGGGCTTCACAATCGAATAAATAATACTACGGCCATATTGTTTCTTTTGTTTACTCAAGTTGAAGAAGTTGATGTTTTCGAAGTAACTGAGTTTGAATGGAAATTCCGAATCGTATTGGTTGCGAGTGTGGGCAGAGTTGGCTTCATTCCTAGCTTTAAGTGGGCCAAAACGTCGACATGTGTTGGAAGAGAATCAAACACGCCGATGTGATTAACAACTCGGTATCTATTGGGGTGTCAGCTTTAACTTTTGGAAGTGGTGTTACGTAATGGCGCTGTGATGCCAAAGCTGCTCATTACGTCATTACTCCATCAGTAATAACTGCGGTGCGTCTGGTGCTATATGCGTCGTCGTCGACTTATCCATTGTATACATCTCGGGCGTCTTGTGCCAGGACGGCCTGCCAGTTGCTACAACTGCAGTGGCTGAGGTGGACTCTTGCAGCTAATGGACCCGCATAATGCCAAGGACTTGCCACTAATAGTCTTTACTTAGTGTTTACACAACCTCATTATATGAATAATTATAACTCCCGCCCCAATGAAATGGTAACAATAATTTTGTTCCATGCTGTTCTGTAACTTTTGTTACAGATAGCACTATATATTATTCAGACTCGCACTTCTCATCGATTAATTTCTTGCTTTTCTCCCACTCCCTGTTCTTATATTTTAACGTAGAACGTTTAGGTGGAAATTTATTCGGGAAAAATGTCTGTAATCATTTCTATAACACCCTAAGCCAGGGATGTCAAAACACCTGAATTACGTGCTCATATTACAAGCAATACAAATCCAACACGGTTCACTTATTAGCAAGATAAAGTACAATCATCGCTCTTAAGGAAATGTTACTGAGAGCACGCAGTGCAGGAGTTTTGACATCCCTGCTCTAAGCGCATCTTGCTTCTTAGCGGGAGCGCACTATGCAACCCGCAATATATCAATGCTCAGGGGCAGGTATTTATGGAGATTAATTTTATCATTTGTGTTTTTTAATATTGGTGTCGACGGAGATTGTTGGAGGTTGTTTTGTACTCTTGGCGGAGATTAATGGAAATTTTAGAAAATACAATTATTTTGGAATTTGAGTATTAACTGGGTATGAATATTACTTTCCAAATAATTAACATTAAAGGTTCGTTGGATTCTGATAAAAGTGCGGTATGGCCAATAGACAATATTTGTTGGATCGAGTCTGTGTTTAACACACATAAATTGAAAACGAAGAAAACTTGTAGCCCTCAAATTAACACTTTCAAATTATTACTGAAATGTTGAATTCTCCGTCTTTTTAGTTCACTAATGTAATCAGAACATCTGCATTACCATATAATGTAGCCTACTTGGATATATTACAAATTCAAGTGAAAAAAAATCCGAAAAAACTCAAAATATGAAATTCGCTATAAAACGACGCAGTAGTAATTTAATAATTTGCGAATGGGTTCATATTTCAATATTAGAACTCTATTTTGCGATTTGTCGCGGTTGTTTTATCCGCATATTATTAATTAGAATCACTTAATTCGTAAAAATTAGTAAAAATCTATTGTATATCTATTATGATTTTCGCGATCTCCATAAATACCCGGCACTGTCAATGCTTAAGAAGTAACCCGCAACATAGATTACGGATACAAATAACATAACTCTTAATAATACAGCATGCATATTGATCTTCAATTTATATCAAACACATATGAGCAGTGAAGAAAGGTCAGAACCTGCGACAGCTAAGGATTTTGATAGGCTATTATAAATTCAAAGTTATTAGATGCCATACATAAAAAATGTGGAGATGTGATCAAAAAGTGCAACTAAAGTGGAAATGGTAAAAGATCGAGAAGTATAAAGGAGAGAGGAAGTGTATAATGAACTGTGTACAGAAAGAGTAAAAGTATGTACAGGAAGTGAGAATAGTGAGGAAGGATTTAGTGTAAGTGGAGTCGTGAGAAAGTGACAGTGAGCGCAAATAGGAAGAGTGAATAATAATAGTGAGAAAGTGTTAAGAGAATTGAATAAGAGACAGTAAGAAAGTAGTACTAACATTTGAACATTGGAACAGTAAATGAATATAAGAGACAGATAGAAGAAAAGGTCGATGGAAAAATAGGGTAAATAATATAATTTGATAATGTAATTATAGGAAAAAGTTAAATTGAGATGATTGATAAATGCGCAAGCCCACATGCTTAAATATATAAAACTAGTAAGTTGCCCATTTATCAATCTTCTGTAATAAAGTGTTAAAAGTAGTGTACGTAAGACTCAAGATGGATTACATTGAGATTTTAATGAATATTAGTTAGAGAAAAAAAGGGGGAAGTTGAAAATAGTAGGGTATAATATTGAGAGATGTTAGGATTAGTGAACAAATAGAGAATAGCAAGGGATAAATATTGCAGGAGAGATTAGACCGAGTAATAAAAAGGCATACAGTGTAAATTGGAGTATTTGTGTAGACGTGTACTGCTAATAATGTGTTAATGGTGGAACAGGATACAGAGAAATGTGAGCTATACCATTAAGTCCTACATGTAAAGAAGTGCTGAGACGTAAATATATATATATATATATATACATACATACATACATATATATATCTTTCAAACACATCATAACTGACAAACACTCAAACTCATACAATCACCAACCACTTAAAAGTTCTACGTGGTTGTCAATTTTTTTAATTTCTTCATTTTCGTTTATACTGTATTAATGGATTTATTCTCTTATTTATTTTCATCCGTTTCTTTCTTTTCCTGAATTTTTCTGAAATTCTTTGTATTGTATTTCATGTTTTTGTTTTCCCTTCCCCTCCTTGTACTTATTTTTCTTTTTTATCCTCGTCTCTTCCTGAATTTTCAATTTCTCTTTCTCATCATTCATTTGTCCGGTAATTCATTTGTTCGCTAACACATTTGTTCCTTAGTTCATTAACTTGTTAGTCTGCTTGTACGCTAATTCGTTCGTTATTTCGTTGTTTGTTGGCATATTTATTCGTTATTTAATTTATTTATCAACTTATTTGTTCGTAACTTCTTTGTTCGTTATTTTTTTCTTGGTTGTTTTGTTTTTCGTTACCGGCACCTTGTTTTATTTCCTTACATAATTCGTTACTTCGTTACTTTTTTTTCGTTATTTCGTTTGTCAATCATATCATTCATTTGTACTTCATTTTGTTTCCTCCTACTTTTCGTAAATTTGCATTTTGAACTCTAATCCTTCTTATGCTTTATTTGTTTTCATATTTATTTTCATCTGTTTTCTTATATTTCTTTTGTTTTCTTCCATTTATTCTTTTTTCCCGTCTGTTTTCATTTAAATCTTTCCTTTGTTTTTCAGTTCTTAATTTGTCTTCACCTTTTACTCTGCTTTACTTCCATCTCTACTTCGCTCTTTATTCCCGTATGTATTGTTTTATATTTTTGTTTATGTCTTTGTTTGCCTTCTTTCTTTCTTTCATTTTAATTCCATATTCATTTCTTTCCTCACTTTGCATTTCTACTCTATTGCATTTGCGTTAATATACGTAAGCCAGGAAATTTTAGTTTCATTAGTGTCTTCCCTCTTATACACAAGAAAAACTGAAGATCCTTGAAGTGGACGCGAGACACAAATTGTCACCTCATAGTTTTGCAGGATTCCTGGCGCGTGTCTCTTAAAATAATGCAGCGTTTCAATTGCCTGTTTGATGATGCCAAGATACAGAGGTCGCTGAACCTCTTTTTCTTAAATTAAAAGTAATCCTTCCCCAAGTTAGAAGCTGTGTTAGCAGATCCAGCGTGACGGTTGCTGGCTGAAGATGAAGACCTCGCGTGAGTTCTCCTCTTGGTATAACACGGGGTATAATACAAATATGTTCACATATACATTTTTCCTCGTTCCAATATATTTTGTTTAGTACTTTGTTCGGAATAAGAAAATGAAGATTTTATCAACAAAAATAAAAATTAACTATCACATTTAATGCGAATAGACCCTTAATACTATATTTATTTATTTTGTCCTCACAGTAGGAAAGTATACAAAATGGTTCATAAACATTAGCATAAATTCACATCTTTGCTATCTGCAGCCTTGTTAACAGATGGTAAACTGAATTTTAAATCTTCATACAACCTTATTTTCGACCTTCCCTTTTTAATGGCTTCCCTTGATTTCTTCTGTCGTGAAAGTTACACCTTTCTGTAGAGTTAAGAATTTTTTTTTCTTACCGTCTTATCTGTTATAGGCTACTACTCTTTTCCTTTTGAACTTTTATTTATTGCAATCCTATTCTACATACAAACCGTTCAGTTCAGCTCTCGGCCTGGAACACGCCCATCATATATGTTTACATGGCCGGCGTGGACTGCGTCATTATTGATCCATAACCTCCCGCGTATTTTTACTCGTAAAACTTTGATTAAAAACAGCACGCATATAATTACATTTTTATTTTATAATGCGTATTAACCAGTGCTTTTCCCTAGGTTTTTCTTAACTATAAGGCGAGATGATCCCATGACGAATGCTCATACTTTATTTCCTGAAAAAATACCATCTCGTTATCAATTCCATTCAAGCTTCATAAGTGCGCGACTGATAAGGCGTCGTTAAATAACCTGATAAATATACCCTCATTTAAATTAAACTAACTCGTAAGATTAGAAAATAACACGAAAAAGTCTCTGACAGCCGATTTTACCACTGAAAATCTCACAGAATGCTTTCAATATTGAACTGAAGTCTCTTTTGGTGATAGAATATCAAGACGATGGCTAACTGCAGATATAGTAAATATCCCTTACGACTATTAACCATCATTTCTTTCCCGTTTGAATGCCTCAAAATATTACATTTTTATAGTTTAGTTACTCGTTAAATATTTGCAGAAAATAAGCGTGTTTAATAATTTGCACGTGAAGTGTTCAACCATAAAAACTGCGTTAGAAACATTTTGCCGTTATCCAGAGAAAATATGGAATTAACTTCGTGACTACATGCGATGCAGCCGTTGTCATTTGATACTCGTATTAAAGCCGTTAAGATTTCATTTCTGAAATAGCGTGATTGTGTCTTCCTACACATTCAAGTGACATGTAGACGTCATACAAACATTCCTGGCGTCACGGATCTAAAGAAACAAAAATTGACATTCACTTGGCGTGCAGAATATATCCTATAAGCGGATAAGTATCTTTCTTTAGGCAGGATTCCAACATATAAACAGGGCGTTCAAAGCCATTCGCTCATCGTTGTCCGGATAAATTTTCTTCACAGGTGAAACATTTAATTATATATTATATTGCCTGAGAAATATAATTATTATTGCTATTATTTTAATATTAAATTTATAGTTGCTAAGAATCGGTGTTATATAGATGACACATGTTTTCTTATACGTTCTACGTGTTTTGCTACAGTTAAGTTGCTTTATCATGTTTCCAGTATATTTTCTGTTTTAGTTTGTCCTCATGAATTATCATTCAAAAGGCATACATAAATGAAATCATGTACGAAAACAAGAAGATAAAGTGTTTTATGGTTTACACACAAAATATACTTTTATGACCCTTAGAACTGAGCTAGGTGCCATCATTTATAAATTACACAGTTTAAACGTATTTACGTAATTAACTTCGCACGAATTCACATTCAGTTCTTCTTCTTTGTCTTCAGGCGCTACAACATCTTTAGATGGTTTGGCCTTTCCTTGTACAATACCAACACTAGACTCCCTGACCATATAGCCAGCAAGATGAAGAATCACAGAACAATAATCAAGACAAAGGAAAAACAACCAGTCCCATGGAATGAAGGTAAATCTCCTCCCATGCCGGGAAACCAACCACCGGCTGCTTGATTAGGAAGCGAGCGCGCTATCCACTGAGCCACAGCGACAGATTTCACATAAAATTGCTATCCGTATGCTGTAATCACTTTTAATGTTGTTTTATTGTCTATGAAAATGCGCGTCTATAGGCTTAACTGATAGAAATATTCTAACTACAGTATATTGCATACTTTTAAAGTAATCAGTAGTACTGTGCAAGCAGACTGTTAAAGAATAAGTTATAAAAATATAATCTGTTATGGACATTCGCCCTTGCACAACGATGATACCGTTTAAGGTTAATGAAGGCTTACTAGTTAAGAAAGAGGGTATCCGTATAGTCGACCGTCCTCCATAGCTTTAAATTATTTGTGTAATAAATTATGTGTGAGTTCTCTGGTTCAATATCGCGTGGTTGTGGAAATTTTCTTATCAAAACTTCCAGAATGGCCTCAGGATTCACTGAGCTTCCTATGAAATTCAGTAACCGGTGTATGCCGGGGGTAAAAGGCGGTCGGAACGTGATGCTGACCACACCACTTCATTCTAGTGTTGACGTCGTTAAAGCATGAAGCTCTACTTCGATGACTCCCAAGAGTCTTCATGGATTAAAGGGCCTTTACCTTTATCTATATCTGGAAGGTATTAATACATTTGTGACTTCATCTAGAGAAAAGTAAAGTTTTCATAGAAGAATATTATTCTTATTTTGTTCTAATTGCCTAATGGTCAGAATTACTTCAAGTAGCCATAATTTAAGTACACTAGTATATTTTTATTCCCGAATAGTTTTTTTAGATTTACTCATAAGTGTATAAAAATAATTCCTCTAATAAAATCGTTTTTGGTGACATACTAACCATACGGCTTCAGTAAGTGCATGGTGATTCTCAAGAGCATAGATGTCCAATAATTGTAACTCGTACGAGGTAACCCCTGGCGTAAGCAACCCGCAGCGCATATCTTTAAGATCGTTTTTCCTATTTTATATGGAAAGTTATTGACCTTAGCAGAGCATGCTTAACATGCAATATCTCCTGGTTCTATAGGCGTTTAGACAGTCATGCTCAAGAGCCTTCGTGGTTATCTATATCTGGAAGATATTAATGCATTTGTGACTTTATCTAGAGAAAAGTAAAGTCTTCATAGAAGAATATTATTCTTATTTTGTTCTAATTGCCTAACGGTCAGGATTACTTCAAGTAGGTCTAATTTAAGTACACTAGTAGCCTATATTTTTATTCCCTAAAAGTTTTTCTTTAGATTGACTCATAATTTTGTAAGAAAGTAAAAGGAATGTGAAATAGTTTCTTCCTCTACTTGCGTAATCGCTAAGCCTTTTAATTTTGTTTCAGAGATTTTTATATTATAGATATAATTGTATAAAATAATTCCGCTAATAAAATCGTTTTTGGTGACATGCTAACCATACTGCTTCATTAACTACATGGTGATTAGGAGGAAAGCTCTAAATAAACACTAGAACCAATTTCAGACAAGTCGTCTTTTTTTTTTCAAACAAGGGCATATTAATTTGTTTGTAAAATTATTTAATTTCATGTAAGTTGTTCCCAAATGAATTGACGGAAGCAAAATGAATGTGAACAAAATACGCCTATTGGTTTAGGACACAGACGAACAGACAAAGAAGCACCGTGCAGCAATCCATTTTTTCCGTTATCATTGCTGGACTCCGATTTAATGCACTATAAAATAGTATTGCTACTTCGTATATATTTAACTACGCCCTCCTACGCGACTGATATCAGATATTTCTGGATACTCAGCCGTGTTGTGGGAAACAATTCATACTTATTATGCCCAACTACAGAAGCTAAGACAACACAAATTTAAGAGCAGCATCTCTTGATAACCGATATAATGGGGAAGTTGTACGTATGTTATGTTCGGCGCGTTGTTCAGTAGGTGAATACTAGCCTCCTTTAGATTTTATTAAATAAATTATAGAAACTAACAAATTTAAACTTCGTAACATTGTAAACCATGCTTTCTCAACCGTAATGTTCACCACGCCTACCGAAATATAGCTGATGCTTTTATTTTATAATGCATTTAAATTCTGGCCCTGGATCAGGAATGCTGAAAACATGTACTGTATTTCCGTAAAAAGTCTTCAAACCTGACAATTGTTTGTCCCTACCTTTACTGATAACTTGAACCGGTATGATTATGGATTATCATTTGACTAGAACGCTGCAATTTTGCGTTATATTCACATGATTTTTTTTGTACATTTTTAGTTCCTCCAGGAAAATTTTGAAACGCTACATTGAATTGACGACCATGATTCCTCCCAAAAACCTTTCCTCTTCACCTCTTCAAAACCACCGCAACATCTCACAGGCGCTGAACAACCTCTGCAGTTCAAAACGTCGTTAAGCAGAATGAACAGAAAAATCTGCTCACGCGCAGCACACAGATTTGCATGTGTTGTAAAATAACAAAACGACGCCCTCTCTCCCCCTCCAGATCCGGAGGTCAGGAAAGTGTCTGCAATAATCATCCGGAAAGGCGTACGTTCCAACTAGGCGATGCGGCGGTTAGGCGTGGGTGCAAGCGACGCGGTGACGTCACATGGCGCGGTCAGCTTCTCTGGCTAAATTTGGATGCTCTCCTCTTCTCCGTCGGGATCATTTCGAAATTCAAGACGAGGAAACGGAATTTGCATCATGGCGGAGTTTCGTATGGTAGCAGATGGCAGGGAACGGTGCCAGAAAATATCATAGCTCTGTGTTGTGTTCAAGAGCGATGTAACAATCTTCATCACTCCTTTGTAAAATTGATCCCAAGTAGGTCGGTATCCCCATAAAAGCATCCCTCTCCTGGAAGTAATTTGTTGCTTCGTTGGATGTAATGACTATTAAAGCGTTTCGGGTCAATACCCTAAAATTAATTCGAGCCGAGAGTTCACAACAGAGAGCTTATTAAGAGAGCACTCCATAATTGAAGCCAGCACAAGTTATGAACAGCGCAGAATCGATATTACTCTGTTTAATAATATCATAATATATCGCAGAAAATAAAAAAATGCTTGACCTAAATTTGAACACAAATTCGCTTACCAGTTATATAACTTGAGAGAGAGTAGTATATTAACCTTACTATGCATAAATACTTACTTTATATTAGACAGTAAACTGCCTTTTCACAAATTCATACGTTTACATCCAGTCAGTTTCTATATGCCACGACGTTAGATACCTATAACTTCAACTAAAATCACTTGACGCTATTAATTAGTATCCATCATCATCATCATCACCATCATCATCATCATCATCGTCTTCGTCATCATCGTCACCATTATCACCATCACCACATCATCGTCACAAGCTGCTCTAAAAGCAATCTCATCCAGTGAATCCACCAATCTTGCAGTCATTCAGTTTAGACGAGATTTCCACTTTTTACTTACAAAATTACGGATTATTTTCTACTGGATCAGGGGGTACATCGGACGTTATGCAAACAAACGGGCAACCACCGGTGTAGCTCAAGCTGTAGCGCTGATCCGAAGATTCGCTTGGATATGGATTCGATTTCGGCTCGGGCCGATTACCAGGTTTGGTTTTATCTGAGGTTTCTCAAATTTCATTGTAAGGTGAATGTTAGGTAATCCTATGGCAAATCCTAGACCTCACTTCGTCAAATATCATCTTGCTGTCACCAATTCCACTGACACTAACTTAGTAGTTTATAGAATGCTATTAAGTAACCAACTAAAAAATGAATAAACCGATTTTCTAGCAAAGATTGGTTCAAGCAAACATATGCCAATATAGCATGAGTATGAAAAGATTTCTCTGTTGCTGCAAACGGAACGTCTAAGACTATTACATTCTATTATCTTCTCCTAGTACTTCCCATAAAAAGAACTCTTCTATTCGAACATCCATTGTAGACAACAAACCAGTATTTGTCTTGACTCAGTTCCTTTTTAGCCATGGAAAATTCTTGTAGAACTTTTGTAAACTGAAAAAATCACTTCGCTAAAATGCCTATGTGAGGAAGACAATCAGATGATCGTTAGTCTTCTCGCCTAATGCAGAATACAAGATGTATTCTCAGAATACCATTGTACCATTGTGCACAGATCTGCAAAGTGCCTTCAAATACAAGGACATTAAATTTATGTTGTACGAGGCAGACATGATACTCTGCAATTCGAACGTACAACCTACCACGGATCCCTCGCTACCCCCATATCACTCCCGTGGACATGATAATAAATAATTAATTTTACTTCATATATAACGAAATTGATATATGATATAGAAATAATTTTTTACGGTTTCACTGGTTTACATAATTTTATTAGCTGAAGGAAAAAACAGTTCTTGAAGAACGAGTTATCTCAACCTAGGACACTACATAATAGCCAATGTCTGGTTGCTATACCTTAAATTACCTCTGTGCTAAATAGGTCATCATATGCTTTTCTTTCCTCCCTATACCTCATATTATATGGGATGAATTCGGTTCATTTTCAGTATTTATGAATCAGTTTATCAGGAAGAGATGAAAATGAAATATTACGTTTTCTAAAATACTTAACGTGTCTGAAGATGAACAAAATATTACTTTAAACAGTTTCCATCTTGAATATTTTTTCGTACATAAGTTGAAATGACAATGAAATGGCGTAGTCCGTCTCCAAACTTCTTCTTCGGAAATTATATATTATCTAAGTAATTATTTTTTCAATCAAAACTTAATAAAGCAAAGATTTAGAGCTTAAATTTATCTATATGAATTATTTTGTAAAATTAACTTAATCCAAACTTTTGTAGAAATAGAACAAAAAAAAAAAGAGATTTTACTTTTAAATAAAAAATGGTTACCTACCTACTTACTCTTGTCTATATAAAATTATCATAACTTTATCCATTAAGCAAATAGAGAAAAATATATCTTTCATTTTTCTTTGAATATTTAATTTTTTATAAACGAATTCGGAAATTAATTCTACGTCTCTACAAATCTTCGATTTTATCTTAAATAATTTAAAAAACAGATAGGACTATGTAGAGTTGATATCTCCTATTTATACGCCATTGCTCATCGGTAAGAACCATTAAATTCGCACGTTTAGTAAGTGGGGATAAATTTTCGTAACAAAATATTATTTTACAACTTCTCCTTGGGCGACTTGATGTCACGGTATTATTGTCTACTAGACAAGTAATACACTGTAGCCTACACGAAAATATCATTCTAAGCCATCAGTATAATTTAATTTAATATTTCAATCCCTTAAAATTATTGACCGATTTTTCTAAATAAGTATGGTAAATAATATTAGAAACTACTTCGATGTATTAATAGCTATTACGTAAACTTCTAAACAAATTATTTCTCTATTTAAATCGTATAAATTACAAATGAAGTAAAATATCTTCCTTTCTGGGGCTGTAGTATTTCTCTTTCTGCAATGTAGAAAACGAAAATGTATAATCACATTTGTTCAAATAAACCATTTACTTCATGACTACTTTAAAATAATACTTAAAGAAACTAACCAACAGGAATATCGTTGCTAACAAGATGAAGAATTCTCATGTTACGAAAAGCGCAAATGAACTTAAAAATATTTGTTACCCTCATGATACCGAGTTGTTGTGATGTGTTGGTTCCATATTATTGAATTTAAAGTCGTTAAAGCTTTCCTTCTTATCGGACCGTTTTAAACTGAAACGATTTCAGTATATTTTCACCGTATATTCGAACTGTTATTATTTATATAAGTTTCTCACATTTTTGTGACATCTGTATCACTTACATTTGAAACCAAAGTATCTTACATTCTTTAAGTAGGTATATGATTGGAATTTTTGTAAATTAAAAAGAACTAGTAAATAAAAATAATTATATATTATTATTATTATTATTATCATTATTATTATTATTTAGATAAAGTCATAAGCTGTACGAGTAGTTCTAACCTCTTGATGTATTTTTTCTAATTCAGTTTATGAAACTGGACATGTTCGATATGAAAATTCTTACTTCTTTCATTTACAATTTTCTTCATTTAACCATAATTTATATTCGTTATAAAATGTAATTTGTGTTGTAAACTGTCTGTTGTATCTATACTAATAATAAATCTGTAACCAAAATTTTTCTGGTAATTTTCGATTTTCCAAAAATAATTGGTGTTAACATGTATAATTAACCATCCTGAAACCGAAAATCGCTTTTTTTGAAATTTTTGTTTGTATGTCTGTATGTCTGTCTGTCTGGATGTTTGTTACCTTTTCACGCGATAATGACTGAATCGATTTATATGAAAATTGGAATATAAATTAAGTTCGTTGTAACTTAGATTTTAGGTTATATGGCATTGAAAATAATTTATTTAAAAGGGGGGTTATAAGGAGGCCTGAATTAAATAAATCGAAATATCTCGCTTATTATTGATTTTCATGAAAAATATTATATAACAAAGCTTTCTTTAAAAAATAATTTCCGATAAGTTTTACTCTAAACAAAATTTTGATAGGACTGATATTTGATGACATAAATGAGCTTTCAAATCACAATAACAACGCCATCTAAGGCGTTGTACTGAAATAAAAACAAATAACTTCGTCTATAAGGGGCCTTGTATAACAACAATCGAAAGCTATTAAACATAGCCTAAGAGAATGTTTCTGTGTTTGAATGAAGTAATATCGGAAGCTAATTAATTGTTTAATTATTATTTCACCATTGGAAAGTGTACATGTAGTTTCTCTAGATGGACATAATTCTACAATGTTATTACAGTAACTTCTGAAACATATAGCAAGTAATATAAAGTATACACATTATAACTAAATGATATGTCAATGTTCATTAAACTATGGTTGCATGTAATAACAATTAAGAAACATGTTAAAGGAATTGTCATTGCACCAAATGATAGCTCTCTGTACCAAAATGACCGCATTTTAATTGTTTAAATACAATTTAAATTAAGTAACATATTAAACGATTTATCCTTCTATCTAACACGAATGTTCCCTGGATCAAACGTCCTATTTTAATTATATAATTACTTTATATTTATTTCTAACAGGTGCAGCGGAGCGCACGGGTACGGCTAGTTTTCAATAAATTTTTCAGCAATAGCCTACGTAAGGTTCCTGTTGTTAAAAAATTGATTGAACGAAATATAAATATTAATTTAAAATTTATTAGGAGGCCGATTATTAAGCCCTGATTGGGACGACTATCAAAGCATCATTTAGCTATTATACTATAAAAAAGTAGCCTACACATGACTAAATGTTGATGTAGATCATCTTCACTCTTACTTCCCAAATAATTGGTTCAGTATTATTGGTCTTAATATCTTGTTTAAAAATTATGATTTTGTTTTAAATGCACATACAATTCAATCTACTGCCATTGTATATTTTAATTTGTTGAGATGAATACGATTAACTAAATTCTTTACTATATAGGTTGAAAAATGCCCTCTTTTCTTGAGATTTTACAGTGTGAAATGAAATAGAATTAAGCCCATTGCAGTCAAGCTATGAGCATATTAGTCAGACGGCTTCTATTTTAATTTCCAAATTTATCTCCTCATAGTCTGGTCATGCTTTGCACAGAGTTTCATGAGTTGTAAATACATCAGTGAGTGAGTCCGTGTTGCTGGCAGCTTGTCCGCTCCACACCCTAGAACAATGCGCTCTAACTAACGAGCGCCGACATTCCGCGAGATGTTACTACAGTGTGGTAAATACACTTCCCATCAATATTTCTCTCTAGACTCTCTTGTGTCTTCAACCTTGAACCTCGTGCCACTATGAGAAATTAATTTCACTGCTTCACAGCTGACAAAAAGTTTTTTTGTACTCTGTCCGTTAAAACTGGGAGTCCGTGACCTCTTTCTTATACTAAATGCTTCTTTATATTTTTTTTTTGTTGGTATAGGTATACAGAGTGTCCCATTTATCTTGTGCACCTATTATAACTTTTTTGTTTGAATAGGTATTGGAATTTTTTGTTGAGCGTTATGTTAGAAGGAGGGGCTAGCATGAGTGTGGGGATTTGGTGCATGTAACCACAGTATGGTACAAGATACACGTGATGTCATCAATTTTTCAAATAGCATTACATACTTTATTCATGTTACACACATTAAGACGAGTTCAAAAATGTATCACAATGTCACCTTCCTAATCAATAACAACTAAAAAACTAATGGGATAATGTTATGCTGAGAGTCACAGAAGATGTTCCAAATGGTGACCATTCACATTAATGCACATTCGAAGGCGTTCCCCGAAAGACCGTATGACTGTCCGGCATGTTGCTGGCTGAATGGACACACAATGCGTTGCTGCATGTCGTCTGGTGTTGTCAGAATGTTCTGGTACACACTGTCCTTTACAGTTTCTCACAGGAAGTAGTCGAGTGGCGACAGGTCCAGAGAACGTGCAGGCCACTGTACGTGGATTGTGGCGTCGATAGTTGTTGTGGTTTGTTTACATGTTAAGACAGCAAACACACAACACACGATGTGTACGGACGTCAGCCGTCTTTAGTTTTGTGTAAGTAAATGCACAAGATGAATGGGGCACCACAACAAACGGCACATTCTGATGGCATTCATTTTGAATTTTGTTGTTGTTATTGATTGGGAAAGTGACATTGTGATACATTTTTGAACTCGTCTTAATGTGTGTAATCAATGTAACATGATTAAAGTATGTAGTGCTACTTGAAAAATTGATGACGTCACGTGTATCTTGTACCATAATGTAGTTACATGCATCAAATCTCTAGGCTCATGTTAGCCCCGCGTTCTAACATAACTGTCAAAAACAAAAATTCCAATACCTACCCAAACTAAAAAGTTATAATAGGACATTCTGTATATAACGCTGTGTGACTCGAAGAATTTACTATTGTACGATGAATTTGATGTAATTTCTCCTTGAAATGTTCAAATGTGTGAAATCAGCATTAACGAAGTGAATAATATCAAGAAAAAGAATAGCCCACGATATCCCATAAGGGTAAAGGTCTCCTGTAACGCCAGTTACTATCAATTTATTAACCAATCCAGAGGTTTATGACTTTAAATCCTAGAGCAATAAATCCTTACCGTGGCTTTCTCCGGGAGAGAAGTAAAGCCGAGGGGCCTTTGTCGTAGGGCATGCAAAAGAACCCTGTTCCTGATAGAGGACTTTCGAAAAAAAATTGTCGGCTATTTCGCCTACGTTGAATTTCGATGCTCAATAACCTCTGCAGTTGAAAGCATCTTTAGGCCTATATATAACTATTAAACTATTACCAGAGTCTAGTGTATACAATCACGAAGCTTGAGTTGTGAGGGTACTAGGAACAAGAGAATGTGCCGATACTGTTTCACATTGTATGTGATGAGGCGATAGTAGCGATCCTAGTGGTTAGCAACTATCTATGGATGCATATTTCATATATATTGAGCTTCGTGACTGTGCTATTACTCCAAAACTACAGTGTTCAGGAACCACGCTCTGGGTTCACGGAAATAATACTGCCTTAATTGTAGATGAAATAATAATAATAATAATAATAATAATAGTAATAATAATAATAATAATAATAATAATAATAATAATAATAATAATATTAAATCAGCCCCCGCGGCTATCCAATAGCTAGAGCGCTAACTCATAATCCTGTGGAGCCGGGTTCGATTCCTGACGTACACCCCATTTATGACTTATGTTTGACAAGCCTGTAGTCCAGGTAAAATACAGGAATTTTCTCCAAAGCTCCGGTTCACCTGTGGCATCCCAAAAAATCTCCACCATCATCTCACCTTATCTCATCGCGGGTGTAACGTAGACCAGTCTCCAATGACGCACACTTAGCAACGACTCTGTCGGTTAATAAAATTTGTCTACACAATTAGCTTCGTATGAATGAATGGCAGGTAAGACCCGCTACTAAAGTAATAATAATAATAATAATAATAATAATAATAATAATAATAATAATAATAATAATAATAATAATAATAATAATAACAATAATAATTCAAGTCCACCGCTGTGGAGTAACTATTAGGATGTCTGACTGTGAAGCGAGCGGGTTCAAGTCCTGGTTGGGACAAGTTATCTGGTTGAGGTTTTTTCGGCTTTTTCTCTCAACCCATTAAGAGCAAATGCTGGATAACTTTCAGCGCTGGACTTTGGACTCATTTCGCCGACATTGTCAACTTCATCTCACTCAGACGTTAGATAACCGTCGCAGTTGATAAAGTGTCGTCAAAGAAAACAATACATAAAAATAATAATCAATAAATGTTGCTAACTAAAGTGTACGGAAAGTCGCCAAACAGTAGTTCAAAAGCCGCTTGATTCCTTATAGAGAAAGTTTTATTTTTGTCGCTAGGGGATGCTAAAAAAAAGTCGCTAAATCCCCATTTGGGCAATAGGAAAGTTTAAAGAAATTTTCCACCGAACAACAGTTAAAAGTAGCGAGATTTAGCGACAAAGTAGCTAAATTGGCAACACTGTTCAAGAGAAGCACCCCTAACGTCACGTTTTATTCTGAGAAGTTATTAATAATATCTGTTGCTCACGCTATAAAATTTGTATTTCCTGGAATTCAACCCAGGTTAGTAGCAGTGACCTATAATGAACTATGACAGAAATGGGACGCTGTGGACGTGGAATCCTTTAATACGCTTTCTTTTCTAAGTTCGCTGTCTGATTCACACGACCCCTGGAAACGTACAATAATAAATTAAATGTCTGACAGGATGGCATAAGTATTGTCGGTTGTCACTTCTCAATTCCTCTCTCCCCATAACATTTAAACTCTGTCGAACTTTGCAGTTAACAATTTTATCAGTTTAAATGTGACGAATATATTTTGAGCAATTTAAATTTAAAATTATTTGAAGCAATCACAAGAATGTTTCCCCATATTAAAAAAACGTAGCCTATGCTGTAACTTGCCGAATTCAATTTATATGAAAATGTAAAACATTATGAGCAAAATAATAGAACTTATTGAGAGAATGTGCAAAGAGGAAAGCAAGTATGAAACTTTTTTACAAAGGTTGACTGAAAGTTACAATGACCAAATGAATTAGTAAATAAACGAAAATATTAAAACTGAATAAATTGGCTCGATTTATACGTAATTTAGCAAGTATGAACAGCCTCAAAAATGAGAAGTTAAGGGAGAATCAATTTATATAATATGAGGTTAGTCCGTGGCCTTAAATCTACAGATACCTATAATGATAATGATGATGATGATGATGATGAAAAATATACAAATACAGCTTCTAAATTTAGTCCCATGTGTACGAAATATTTGTCCGAGCTTCATTTTAAATTCTACTTCTGTTTAATAATTCCCTTCATAGTGCGATGACTTCTTTTTAATTTCGCCATTACAGAAAGTAGACTTATAGAGAGAACATATTGTGATGCTCAAAAAATATAGGCATATTTAGAAAGTTTTCATGGAAATATACTTACTCAATGGTTTTAGAGATTCCGTTTGCCTGTACTTGCACAGCTATTGCTCTTAAATCATTGGACGAATTTTTTTCATATTCGGTAGGCCTATCTATAATTCAAAACTAAATTTATCTGGAATTGGGCATGAAACATACCTAATAGTTTTAATAGACAACTAATAGATTTTTATATAAAAATAAAAAATGATGACGTATTTAAAATCTGTTTTATTTTATTTTTAAAAATAATTTTATTGCATACAGGCAACTGAAATGTTTAGAACAACATTGTCGGTATGGAGGAATGAAAAAATATCTTACTATAGAAACTTTTGAACAGATTTGCTTAACATCACAATACTATCTCTTCAGACTGCGAAGTAAAAATAAACTACAGATTTAAGGCGTCCTCGGCACGGCAAGAAAACACACCTGAAAATTGCTTTTGAGGGAAGTTACTTTAATGGATTATTTAAGAACGTTATAGTGCGAGGTCGTTTAGCGTTGATGAAATTAGTAATAAAAGATTATATTTGGTGAGGTGAATCCGAGGATTAGCCATGATATTGCCTGATATTCTTCTAGAGTTGAAGAAACCTAAAAAAATCAGCCCAACCGCGATACGAACCCACGTTCGAGCGCATTCTCGGATCAATGACAAACGCCTGTGACGGAGACACGTTTTATTCATTATTTTGACTTCACAATTGCCCACATCATTTCTTCGTTATGAACCCAGCTCTATAATTTATAATAACGTTCAATTCGAGGATGTACGGGTTACTGAGCACGTCAAGTACTTCAAGGTGTACGGGTGAAAATTTTTTCTCAAACAATATCTCAGGAAAAACAGATACATTGCATGTAGCTTGAATTCTGCATTAGAATAAGTGCAGTAGTCAAATGGCGAGATGTCAATGAGTTCAAGACATGAATAGAACTTACAAGCACAAACTTCTGAATGGAATGTTACGCATTTATCAAGTAAAGTGACATTTAATGTATTCCCGTTATACGGCACGAAGGTGCTTTAGGGGCATGGAGATAGAGCTACATGCTTTCTTGTCTTCGGCACCTCGGTGGTGTGGTCGACATCACGCTCTGACCATCTTTTACCACCAGGAAAAACCGGCTGCTCAATTTGATAGGAGACTGAGCGAATTTCGGGACCATTCTGGAAGTTTAACAACGAGAAAATCTCCTCACTGCCCGAGATTGTTGCTGTTTAGTCAACTGTCCGAAGACAGGTCTGAACCTCACAAGTGATACCAACATAACGCCACTTATGAGACAACTAGGCTAGGAGATAATGGGATAGGGTGGCCAGTTCCTTTCCCCTTCCATTGCTTATATCGCTGGTTAGCTACATATTACACTAATTAAACTTCAGATGTATACAAACAATTATTCTTCCTCTGACACATATCGTCAAGTGAGATGTACTGCCTGATAGTAGATGTACATATCAGACAGAACCTCAATCAGAGATAATACCCGAGATTATGGCATTAAAACATATTGTTATCAGTACACTTAGGATCCGAGACAACTTAAGAATGAAGTCAAGGTACAGTGCATGGATGGAGTGAAGTGGCCCGTTGAGTTTTGTTTACCTATGCGGTAGTGTACAATCTGATTCGTGATCAGAGGTACAGTATTCTTCCGTCTCTCCCTACGAAACGAACTCAGGCCATCACAGTGCATTTTCAATTCATAGTGAACAGTTTTTTCTAACTAGTTCAAGTAGGTACATTGTTGTTCATTGTAACGCTAACGCCTTCAACGTCGCCGAGAGACATGAAAACTTGTGAGATATGTATACTACTTAATTTTCCACCGTCACTAGATTGTACTATTAACAGTAGAATATAATGCAGGACATTGACGTCGTTTCACATTCACAGTATGTCTGTCTACTATGTTCAAGGAACTCTAACAGTCAAGTTGTGCGTATAGTGGTTGCTAAAGTGTCCCAGATCCTAAGCCTGGTTATCAGTGTTAATTAACAGTACGGTAGTATGTATTTTAAGATAAATGGCATAAGAACTATGTAGGCCTAAGTGTTTATGCATTAGAGTTTGTCTGAATTAACTAAAGACTAGGGTTGTAAAAGTGTATTTAGCAATTTATTGGAACTGAATTAATAAAATTAAATAAAGAATAAAAATATGTAATTTTTTATGTTTCTACATTTTTACATAGAGAAAAAAAATGTTTTTTGAATCTGTCGTATTGCTATTTTTGTTTCACTAATAGAAATTGAATACGGATTTTTGGATCGAATTTGAATATTTATTTAAAAAATAACCTTCTTATTACGTCATTGTTACTTCTGTTACAAAATATATTAAAGGAACATTTTCGTATTGTATTGGTTCTTTAACATTTCCCCCACGTCTAGTGGATGGAGCGCTGAACTTATAATTCTGTGAACCCAGATTTGATTCCCGTTGTACCCCGATTTATAATATTGTGTTGGGAAAGCCCGTGGCTCAGGTAACATAGGAGTTTTCTCCGAGAGCTGCGATTCCTCTGTGGCATCCCAACAAACCTACACCATCACCTCATTTCATAGCAGGTATAGCGTAGACTAGCTTCCTATCGCAATGATTCTGTTGGTAAATTGGTCTACACAATTGGCTTCATATGGGTGAATCACGAACAATCAAGTACTCGTCAAAAATGTTCTTTGACATCGCTTCTTAGAACATACATTTAGGCCTACATACCCTTATATTTATATAGTAGGCTAACCCGAATCATGCAAGTGAATTTGTAGGCATAGGATATTCATATAGGCCTACGTAGTACATACGTTAAATGAAGAATTGAATTATCTGCGTCATATGTGTTTTCGTGAGGGGGCTAAGGCTCGACTTTGGGCTGTGATGCCATCGTAGTAGTAGTAGTATTTGTTTTCGAATCCTCCCAATGACAAACAGTCCTGGATTGATTTCGTCTCAGATTTGCATTCTCTTTCAGTTAGCTTCCGACATGGACCTGTGCTTATCACGGTTGATATTCACGCAACATCTCACCTGCCGCGCCTGACAAGACAGCGTTGCGGGTGGTCTCTTTTATCGTCGATCTATTGTGAGACACGGGCAGTGCCAAACTCCAAACCGATGGCCAAGATAAGTGCACATAGACTATGTGTTAAATTCTGGCAGGTTTGTAGTGTTTCGTAATGAGACAATTTCATGGCGTTGTTATTTTGCGTTGTTGTCGAAATATTTCACAAAAATAGGTGACAATATTTCTTAATACGCAACTTGTGAAATTGGCCAAACAATATATTGATAATAATGTAGAACGCACACGGAACCTATTTGGTTACTGTAATTATTATGTTTTCTCGTTTAAAAACGGCAATTAAATTTTGGAATGTTTATAGATGGGCAAATAGCTGAATTTTCAGATCCTCCAAAGTCCAAACCTGATATTGATATTAGAATCAAGGGTTCGATAATCGATACTTTCTTTAAGGTGTCAGTGTAATGCTGGATATTAATATCGAGGTTATGAAAATCACACATACTTCCTCCGTACATGTATGATTAAGCATTCGTAACAGTCTACGAGAGTTCTTTAATCATTTTAATTTTGTAGTATATTTTGTGGAATAATTCCATCAAATATACTACGAAATTAAATTATAGGCTATATTAAATTATATAATTATATAAGAATACGAATATAAGATACTGTGCACACGTGAAATTTTGTACAATTGCAAAACGTAAGCCGACTTTATTAACGCATGTCATGCTTTAAGAATCGTACATATTCGCGTAGTACTTGTAGTAATGTAAACATAGACGGTTTAGAGAAAATTTATAGATATTAAATTTATTCCATTATTAATACTTTCCCGCGCGCAACACGGATGTCTTTGTAACTAGTGGCGATTCATTCTTTAAGAAATATAGACATCGAGTGATTCTGTCGATCTGCCTGGATTTTAAATTATTTTTAAGCAAGGAACTATTTCGAGAATAAACTAAATTTACAACTTAAACTACAGGGAAATTCAACGTTTTCAGAAAAATAGACTTCTTATTTTGTTCTATTTCTAGTGCTTTGTTAATTTTACAAGACAATTATTTTGTGTAGATATCTTTCAAGTCTTCCCGTGATCTAAAGCGTCATGCCATGGAGTAACGTTATGGGATGAGAGCAGATTCAGGTCTTCACGGGACATTTTATCATGAAATTTCGACTAGTGTATGGGACAGTTACCCACCCAATATCGTGATTAATGTAGGGAGCTATGTTGCTTAGCAAAATCCGGTTTTGAAACCAGCTGTAACGGCTGTGGGGATCAAGTGCTAACCTCACTTTACCCTCATACTGGTTGGAAAATTGTTCGCTCTGTTGCTGTATGTAGACGTGAGGTCAGCAGGCCTTGACCCTGCATAGGCTGTTGCGCCACAGATTTGTTTCCGTTAATATATTTTAAGTCTTAGATTGTTTGTGTATAAATTTTCAACTAAACGCCTAAATTTATAGGCAATACATTTTTACAAAAAAATATGACGTCTCCCTTGCCCTATTAAGATAATTATTGGTATTACATTAATTTTTCAGACCAGATCAAATCACTTACAACATACTACGCCAACTGCCTCCCAAAGCACTAAATTATCTTGCAGAACTTTACACAGGATCACTCAGACTAGGACACACATCAAAGCGCTGGAAACACTCTCACATTATTCTCTTTCCTAAACCAGGCAAAGACGCGTCTGACACACAAAACTACCGAACGATCAGTTTGACATCAACATTAGCCAAATTAATGGAGAAAGTTCTCGTGTCACGACTACACGTCTATATGCGCAACCGCAATCTAATCCCGACCACTCAAGCCGGATTCCGACCGGGGGCGCAGCTACACGACCAGCTGATACGAGTGCTCACTCCCATTGAAGAGGCTTATACACGTAGACACTACAGCATCCTTATTGTCTTAGACGCCAAGAGAGCCTTTGACACAGTTTGGATAGACGCCCTAAAATATAAACTCACATCCTTAAACCTGCCACACGAAATCACACATTGGCTCTCCAGCTTCATATCGAACCGAACAGGACAGGTGAGACTCGGAAGGAACGAACTTTCTCGGACCTTCCGAATAGAAGCTGGAGTCCCCCAAGGCAGTGTCATATCTCCCACTCTGTATAACATATATGTGGCAAATATTCCCCTCCCTAATAACCCGCTAGTAGGACTGGCACAATATGCAGACAACGTCGCACACCCCCGACTCCCCTCCGCTAGGAAGTTACTAAACACAACACTCAGGCAGTATCTAAATTGGACCAACACGTGGCGGATCACAGTCAACACAGACAAAACACAGATATGCGTCTTCCGCCCAAAACTCCGGACTCGGGTCCTCCAGAACAACCCAATCACAATAGCCAACACTCAACTTCCACTCCAGCGAAATCTCACATATCTAGGAATACCCCTCACCTCCAAACTCTCCTGGACCGAAGTAGCTAAAGAAACCTGGAGGAAATATAACGCAGCCACCAGAGCAATAAGCTACCTAAGTGGCATCAATCGACCCGGTTGTATAACCGAAACACTCCTCCACCTATACAAAGCATTGGTTAGATCCCTATGCATACATCCCTCCATTTTCCTCGCACAAGCCCCTCCAACGATCCAATTGAAATTTGAAGCACGCGAAAGAAGAATTCTCCGCCAAATCTTCCACCTGCACAGATGCACCAGAAATAACACAGTTTACACTACGACAAAAACAAAGCCACTCTTCACACACCTAAACAACATAAACAGGAAATACACACATTCGGCAGTAAATCGCGTATATACACAACACATCTTCGCAAATCCCCCGAACACAAACAACAGAACAACACTGGAGAAACTCCTCTACAACTACCACCAGCCCCCACAACCAAACTAAAACACACAAACAAAACCGCAATCACTGCTGGAAATTTGAATACTGTCTGAGAGGACACACGACAGCAACAGAGAGGCAGATGAATAAAATAACACCACACCATGAAAGTCTCCATAACGATTCAGACGCTTCTGCCACCGGAAGGGGAAACTTAAAAAAAAATGTATGTATGCACAGTGTTCTGCCCAAGAGTAGGTCTTTAACTGCAAACCCAGCATTTCCCTTTCTTGCTTTCCTCTTAATCTCCCCATATAATACTTTAATGCTGTCTATCAACTGATATCTTTTACCCCGAACTCTTGTCCCGTTCACCATGCCTTAAGCATCCCAAATTAACAAATTAGGCCTACACCAAAATAATTAAAACAAAAAAAAAGTAAAAAATAAAATAAAATAAATAAAAAGCCAATCACTGCACTCACATACCTACTGGCATTTATGCCAGAAGTAGTGTCATATACAGTATGTAAATATATATTTATTGTTATTTATGTACAATGGCTGGAGAGGGCATCCTGCGCGTATAAGACCCTAAAACGGCCTCTGGCTCAAAGCCAGTAAAGTCAATAAACATCAACACTACGTGCCGGCACCGAGTTTCCCCTTTTCCCTTTCTCACCTCCTCACCATCATCATCATAATCATCATAAACCATTTCCTAAACTACAATTACACGAACATTTACTTATATACTCACCCTAGTATACGACATAATATATTCTCCATAGATACATATAATGCTTAGAGTGGCTCGCCGAAGTGTTGTGAAACTTGAAGATGGGTCACAGTCCTGCAATCTATCCGCAATATGCGAAACCCGAATCACGCAAGTGAAGTGGATAGGCATTGGATACATACATACATCATTTTTCCTAACGACGTTTACGAGGCACACAATACAGTAAATAATTCATTTTACAACACAAAGAAATTTAGAGCCCTATCGTTTATAAAGTTTAATTTATGAATTTATATAATGTAAGATAAAAGAATTAAAAAAATTGTTGAAACAATTTCCAACATTTCGTGTAATAAAAAAAACACAAGGACTCCTTAATCATAATTACACTTTTGGATAATCCACCGTGTCCTAGAATAAACTTGACATTTCTAGCGTTTCGGAACTACTGTAGTTATAATAATAATAATAATAATAATATTATTATTATTATTATTTATTCATTCATTCATTTATTTAATCTGGCAGAGCTAAGACCAGAAGGCCTTCTCTTCCGCCCAGCCAGACACTTCACATGCAGGTTTCATCACCAGGGAAAAGGGTAAGACCAAAGAGGTCGCCTGCTCTCTTGAGCTCCTTACTCCAGGCTCATCCGGACTACCGAACTGAGTAAAGGTAATAATTGGCTTTCATTTATATAGGAAACTAATTGTTGAAGTCAAATGGGATACTCGGAAAAACGTGAACATATAGGAGACTATGTGAAACAGAACTATAAATAATTGGTTCTGGATTAATGAAACTAATATTCATATCACTAGCACGGAGGTGAAAAATCTGAGCAATTATGTTACAGAAAACAGTAGTTAATGAGATCTATGTTATTACCCATGGCGTAATGGGAAGCCAAGATGGCGTGTTTTTTTCTCCAAGCCAAGATAATACTTCACTGCTGTTATATAACATGAACATACATTATAATATATACATAAGTCAGATAGAGTTCTAATTAATTCTGATTAATAAGATTAATGATTATTTAAATTGTATTAGCACAGAGAAAAAAAATCCAATCATTGCGTTTCAAAACTAAGTACTTCACATGATCTGTGGAGTAATGCCCATCATGCAATCAGACGGAATATTACCACAGTCTAACATCATATAGTCACGAAGCTTGAGGTAATTTTTTGCATTTCTCGGGATACAGCGCTTCAAGCGGTTAGCAACTGAGAGTACTAGGAACAATAGACTGTGCCGGTACTATTTCGCATTGTCTGTGATGAGGCGATTGTAGCGATTCTAATGGCTAGCAGCTAAAGTTCAACTGTCATTGGATGCATATTCCCTACGTATTGAGCTTCGTGACTATGTACTAGACTGTGGTATTACCCATGAAGTAATAGTAGCCAATATGGCATGCTTGTGAACATTGAAGACTGAGAAGTTAGCTAAGCCAAGGACATATCAAGAATTAATCATATTTAGGTTTATAGCACATAACTAATTCTATAGAATACACATTAGATTTTTCTCCTCTGTGTTTTAAGAACTTGTAAAATTGGTTTCCATGTCTTGCTCAATATGAATCCATTGTCACGATTTAACCTATTCTATGGCTTCTGTCATTACGCGTTCCCAATAGCCTGATTTTCTAGCTAGGATGCTGGTCTTATCGAACAAAATCTTGTGTCCATGATTGATGCAATGCTCAGCTATTGCACATTTGTCCGGTTCATATGTTCTCGTATTCGTGTTTCAATACTACTACGGTGGATTATCCAAAAGCCTAATTCTGATCACAGTCACCGTAAAAGCCTAAAACTTATAGCAATCCTTAATGTTTAAATAAACATTATTGTATATCATTTGCTTTCGGTTTCAGGTGCGTATTAAAGTTATTTTTATCCTTGTTCACCTCTATATATACGTATATACCGTCTCCCTCTAGGAGTGACAAGCTATAACTATAGAATTTTTGTCGCCATAGCGTGGCTCTTGATGCACCTTGGAGGCGATCTATATAGCAACACGTAATGATGGTGTTGATTAATGGAGTAATGGTGGAATGACAGTATGGAGAAATGGAAATGCCACGTGAAACATACCATCAAACGTATGTATACCGACTGCGCGCGAAAAGGTTTACTGTTTGCTCAACTGCGCGAGAGGAGGTTCAGCATTACCTCAGGAAACAGATCGACTGCGCGAGATGAGATATGCTGTAAACAGGTCGACTGCGCACGAGTGTTTTATTTGCGACTTGGTGATGTTTGCACAAAACTGTTGGTAGCACTGTTATCATTAGTCAGTTTTTCCGAGTGTATAAAATGGCGTGCTGTGTGTGCCAGTTCCTACCCCCCGTATGTGACTAGTAAGTTAAAAAATGGATTGTAACGTTCCTGTGGTGCATATGACAAGTCAAAGAGGCCGTAAGTTGATCATTGCAGGAAGAAATAAATTTCGGAAAGATAAACACAACGTGGAGTAGCTTGGAGGTGTACAGTGAAAACATGTAAGTCACGTATTTAGATCTACTTAAACAATTCTTCAACCCACATTCTGTTTACTAACGAAGTCAGTCATAACCATGAAGCCATTGATAACTTAAACAGACAAGTAGCTGCCAATAGTGTAAAACGGAAGGCTGTTACTGAATTATGTGAGAGACCTTTAAAATTGATTCGTAATTGATTGACCAATGGACTCGATATTTCCAGCCAAGATGTTACTAACATAAGAAAATGTATTTATCGGGCCAGAAGGACTATTTTGCCGCCATTGCCGAAAACGTTAGATGAAGTTCATGGTGTTTTGCAGGAAATGTCTATTTCAAGTGTAAAAAATTAAAATATGCTTTTCATCAATGACTCTAACTTTAATATCGTGTACTTTTCAACTGAAAGTAATTTACGACTGCTTTGTGAGAGTAACAAAATTTTTGTTGACGGTATCTTCGACTACTGTTGTAAATTTTTTTAACAGTTATTTACAATTCATGTTTCAAACAATGGTCAGTTCATCCCCTTAGTATTTTGTTTGATGCCAAACAAAACATGAGTTACGTACGAAAAAATATTAACTGAAATCGTAAATGCTTGTGATGATATGAATATTAAGTTTCAACCGTCAATCATTGTGTCTGATTTCGAAGTAGCTATACACAAAGCAGTTAGTCAGGTGTGGCCATTTTAATCAATAGTAAGTTGTAGATTTCATTTGACGCAGGCCTGGTGGAGGAAAATTCAGGCGTTAGGGCTGTCTTCCGATTGTAAAGAAAATAACACTGATATAGGTAAATGGTTACACTGGGTGTTTGGTTTGGCTTTTCTCTCTCCCGACGAAGTTGGGGATGCTTTTGTTGAAGATTTAATGAGCATTAAACCCGACAGTGAAAATGTTACATGTTTTGCTGATTATTTGACAACGAACTTCATAGATTCAGAATGTGGGTTTCCGCCCCAAATTTGGACTTTCAATACTATAAGTTCTGAAAGAATGATCAATGCTTGTGAGGCATTCCACAGGGCTTTCGGCATTAATTTTCACAGTGTACATTCACGTATATATCATTTTGTTGACGCTATCGTTCAAACTCCGACAACCATTTACATTAAAATGAATGATACAGAGTAGACCTCACCGATCTAACAATAAACGTGAAACACGTGTGCAGTATATATAGGAATTGATTTTAAAGTAGAAATGGAACTGTGGCACGTTTGAATTTTTTAGAAAGCGTTTCAGCCACCGGCGTGGCTCAATCGGTTAAGGCGCTTGCCTGCCGGTCTCAAGTTGCACTTGGGCGGGGGTTCGATCCCCGCTTGGGCTGATTACCTAGTTGGGTTTTTTCCGAGGTTTTCCCCAACCATAAGGTGAATGCCAGGTAATCTATGGCAAATCCTCGGCCTTACCTCGCCAAATACCATCTCGATATCACCAATCCCATCGACGCTAAATAATCTAGTAGTTGATGCAGCGTCGTTAAATAGCCCAGTTAAAAAAAAGAAAGCGTTTCTTATTATTATCATAAGGAATTAAAATGATTTCCGTGTCTTTTTAAATATCTCAACGAGTGCTCCATTAGCCTATGGGCATTCTTAACGAGTGCTCCATTATGGGCATGAGAATATGACACAGCATTTTTAACCATACCTATGGCTGGTTTAGCTTAGCAGTCATAGAGAGTCCTAAGTCTCTGAAAATGGGAAGGAAAATGCTGTAGTGCCAACTTAACTTGTGTTTTCCTCCGCGCGCAGTTAACTTGACTCAAAAATTGTCCACCGCGCGCGTAGTTAACTTATTTCGAAAAGTGACCGCGCGCGCAGTTGACCACTTCAGAGCAGATAAAATTTTGGTTCTGCGCGCAGTCGGGATCCTCCGCATTAAACACCGTCTTTTCCACCAAAAATTATAATTTGACCTGCCGGGATTCCTAACCTGCTTACTAGTGTGGAAAACCGACGCTCTAGTTGTTTGACTGTCGGTGTGTTCCCTGTTTTAATATGTATTTCTTGTGTTGTTAATTCATGATTTTGTCTCCCTCCTTGAGTGCTAAGATATGGTTAAAATTAATCATTATCACCAACATCATTATCATGGTAAAGAATTAGGCTCCATAGTCTGGTCCAGCTTCAAAAGTTGAAAAAGCGATCTTCCTATGTTTGTCCTCACTGCAGTGCTGTATTAACAAGCTATTTTTGTTTTTTTTTTTTATCTTATTTTAGCATTCGAAGAACATGATTCTTCCAGTTTTCTCTGTATTGTGTTATTAATTCTGTAATGTTTTCAGTGTTCAATTCTCTTCTGATATCTTCACCAAGCAATGTATAAGCCTATATTTAGCCACAGCTCTTAGGAACCTCAGTTCAGCTGACTCTGTCATTCGTATCTGATGTGTTGTTAATGACCAAGCAACGGGGTAGCATTGCTACTCTACATAAGTTAATTATAAGAATAGTCTCTTTTCTAGCTTTCTTGTTTACAGTGAGAATATCTTAAAATTAACTAATTGGTAAGATATGATATTTTTAAATAATTTGTTAAAAATTGTTACTAAAACAAATGCAGTCGTTCATTCAATCTATATAAATGTAGAGTCGCAATTTATTTGTGAATATAATACGAATGAATTTCTCAGCAGAAGTCGTAAAGTGTTTGTTGTTTGTTATATTTAGACCTCAAGGAATTTTCTTGAAATTAGCAGTTTTAAAATCTGTTTCTTATTGTAATTTCCTCTTCTTTTGGAAAACGACATTAACGACATACTTGTATGTACGAGTATATTATAGAAGAGATTCCTATGAATAGCATGAAAATATTTGCCATTGACTTTTATTTGTTTTTATTTTTAGCTTCATGAGTTCCAGCTTTCACCGTTTGGTTGAGACTTCTCAGCGCAACACTAGACTTCTTGAAATATGGGGTCAGTACTACCTCACAAATGACACATTTCTACATTTAAGGTAGGCAAACATCCTATGACCTAGTTGGGTCTTCTACTATCATGGCTTCCACGCAGTGTTGAACCTGCGCTTACACCCTTCACGACCGACATTACAATTTACCAAATTAATATTAGGCCTAAATATTATGTACTGGTATTCGAGTGATACGAGGTTCTAATTCTGTTTCGGACAATGACAATTCTGATTAATTTTGTGGTTATCCTCAATCCCCTGAGATATTAGCAGTAGTAAACCAACCACAACAGGACACCAACGCACTATGCGAGCCTAGGGAACGTCATGCCGCGAATAAATTAAGATATTATGTACAGGTTGCCGCAAAATTCGACCGATAAACTTCTATGGCGTATTCCGCTGCGAAAATTGATCCCAAGACATAGTCTATAAAGAATCAATATTACAGAAAGCATTGTGTGTCGAGATATTGTGATTTAAAAAAAAGGATAGAGGTACAATAAAGACAACAAAAGTGACTTCAACATTCTGCTTTGCGTTTCAATAGACAAAAGCGAAAATTGATTTTAAGTCGCGCGGTGTGTGACTGGAGGTAATATAGATGAGGAGGCGAGATCTGGCATGTGAGCTGTGCGATAGGGAAAAGAATGAGCTATCAGAAAGATAAAATGTTTCATAATGGGTAATATTATACGAATCTACCGACACAGAAGTTCATCTCAGACTAAAACCTATCTTCCTCATCCATATTCATTGGTGATATAGCCACGGCGCAAGGTAAGATCACAGGATAAATCTTACCTCCTGTACTTATACCAGATCTCGCCGTATTTTGGTGCCTTGAAATCTGGAAAAGTCTTACTTTTGGTTACTATTCTTTGAAAGTTTTCGACTCAGTGTTCTTAGCCAAGTTGATTGGTGAATTTGTTTTAAAACCTGTACGTAATTATTACGATTTGAATGCAATCTTGTAAATAAATATCTAATAGGTCTATTTATATTTTGTTAGGCATGTGGAATCTTGCCGACCTCACATCAGTATTATGCTATTATGTCTGCCGTTGTCTTCGATGGTCTCGTGGTTACCGTGATAGGTGTTGGATCCAAGATTCACAGATTAAAACCCGGACGGGGACTAGGGATCTTAAAGCATGCTCAAACCCTTAACATAGCTTCCTTTGGGAGAGAAGTCAAAACTGCAGGTTCTCTGTTATCTTGCCCCTAATGGAAGACTTCGCTTATCATGTTGAATTTACACTCGCAGTAAACCCTTAGTTGAAAACATCTCTGAATAAAACATTGTCACTAGTAGGCCTACTGCTATTAATTATATGTTTCAAGAAAAGAAAAGGCTGAACTCCTATTTTAATATAACATCAAGAAAGCATGTTATTTAGAAAAATATAAAACATGAGCTAGATGTTCTCGTTAGAATGATTTTGTAATTGAAACCTGTATTTGGAATAGAAGAGCATAAAGAAAATTTTAAGATTGAAAAGTAAACCAACGACTCACTGGAAAAATCTAAAAATACATAAAAATACAAAAATAATTGAATTAGAAGCGTTTTGAGAGAAGAAAAGCAAGAACATAGGGCGATATTAAATGAGGGGTCATTGTTGATTTTTTAAGGCGAGAAAGTATTATCTCGTGTCTCCATGTTAATTTGTAATAGCATTATACTCCTTTAGAGCCAGATACTGAGCTACCGAGGCTCCCTGAGAACCGACCGTTTAAGTCCTTTAAACTATAATTTCAGTTAATAATTTCAGACGAACAGTCAAGTATTTGTCATTAGCAAAAAGAAAATAATAATAATAATACTAATAATAATAATAATAATAATAATAATAATAATAATACTTTCTAGAACAATATTAATTCAACGTATTTTTATGTCATTTATGTCATAGTGTGCATTAGCATCAATTCTGTGCAAATAATGGTAACTATTGAATGGTCGGTTGTCGGTATTTGTGAGCCTGAGAACGGAGTACTTATCCAAAAATTACAGAAGAAAAGGAAGACCTCCCAGAAGTCTACGATGTGAGCTACGACTATTTATTATGTTGATGACGCTAATGAAATGATGAAAACCTTAATTTGAAGAGTGATAAAATAAGCCTATGGGAACTACTTAAATTTTAATTAGTCTCATTGATAGAATTCCAACTGTTCTCTGAGAAAATACAATAAAACGTTACAATATCAGTTATATTCCGAAAATTAAGAATGTTACCTAAAAGTGTCCGTTATTAAAAAAAATAGTGGTATGCTTTAATCTGTTTCCTATAACAGTGGTAAATGTTATAATTTTGTTTGTGTAATGTTACGAATGATTTTTCATTTAGTTACTTTTACTCAATGCTTTAAGTAGTACAACTTTTTGTCACTTTCTGCAATTCTGAAATATGCTTTAGGCCTAAAGAAAAAATTCAAGTTACTTATCTCGTACACATTAATGTATATTATACAACAAAAGTCAGAGAACTTATTAAAAGTTTTTAACATGAACATAGCCAAAGAGAAAACACATACACATTTTCTATATTTAAAGATATTGAATATTGTTGTTCACCTTCCTGATACTATTTGTTTAGTGTTTCTAGATGCATTTCTAGAAATCATCAGAAATGATCTATATTAGTAATTCTGATCAGTGTTAATAATTCTGACAACTTCTGAAAGGAAGAGATTTGCATAGTCGCATAGTAAGACGTGCCCGCTATTTATAAATGAATGTCAGTTAAAGTAAATTATTTTTTTCTTAAATTGGTTATTTTACGACGCTATATCAACATCTCAGGTAGGTTGTTTAGCGTCTGAATGAAATGAAGGTGATAATGCCGGTGAAATGAGTCCGGGTCCAGCACCGAAAGTTACCCAGCATTTGATCGTATTGGGTTGAGGGAAAACCCCGGGAAAAAAACACAACCAGATAACTTTCTCGACCGGGATTCAAACCCTAGTCACCTGGTTTCGCGGTTAGACACGCTAATCGTTACGTTGCAGGTGTAGACTAAAGGAAATTCCACTGTCATATTTTTCTACGAGTAACAGTAAATTTTACTTTACACCTCAAATAAGGACATTCAAATAAGGAGATTATCCAAGGTTTTGACTTTTTCGTCTCAATTCCGGCTTCATCATGGTGTTATACATTAGGCTAGTTGAAATGTCATATATGACGACATCTATACCAGGAACCATTATTGTTGTGTTAAAGGCTGTACAAAGAAGGTAAATTTGCCTGTAACATAACAATTATGTTTAATTATAAATACTGCAGTGCCTGGGAAATGTGACATAAGTCAGTTTCCACAAACCTTTTTTGATAATTTATTGACAACTTACGGAACATCTGCTCGTTTGGAAAAAGAGACATAAGTATTTCTCTCATTACAATAATTCATACAGAAAAAAATCAAATCGACATAAACCAGTGTAAGTTGTCAATAAATAATCAAAAAAGGTTTATGGAAACTGACTTATGTCACTTGTTCCAGGCACTACAGAATACATCTCTGAGTAATGCAAATTATTCGATCAATCTTTGATTTTTAAGATAAACAAAATATTTTGTTCCAGTACCCACCATTCGACTTCAAGCATTCATACTTCATTAACAGTACTAATAGTAATACCTTGCTTTTGAAAACAGATACCCATGGAAACTTTGTGTTTACGATCTACAAAATTGTTACAAGTTATACAACGCTTGAATTCTGAGTTATTAAGTTTCCTTCGAGGTTACCGATCAAAGAGCTTCAGATCTTGATTAAGTATTTCATAATCAATTTTCCGTTATGTCACAAATAATTTTATTTTCAGCGAATAAGATATTTACCTCATCAATTTCAGCATACTTTCAAGAAATTTTGAAATATAGACGCAAAAAAATTGTTCAGATTATTTCTCATTTTTAAAGAAAGGATGCTGAATAGTAATTTCAACTTTCAATTTATGTAGGCTACATTATTCACACTACGTTGTTACAACTTGTTTATTAGGCCTACACATCTAACATAAACTTAAATCATTATATACATATAGAAGAACTTTGCTGATATATCGCCTATATTTATCTATTACAATTTGCAAATAAAACGCAGTAATTTAATTTTATAAATTTCTGAGCAGACAAATTGTATTGAAAAATTATTGTATTTACTTGCGTAACAAAAAGTAGGAATTTTCAATCAATCTTGTTAAAGAAAAATATATTTTTTTTTGCACTCCGTGAAATATAGTAAACTAATGGCAGATTCATGACTTGGTCTATTATATCACTTGTCACAAAAGAAACAAAATGCTATTACTATTAATGATCTGCTGTAAACTGCTACAGATTATGTTTTTTATTAACATTGTAGAATATGTTAATGATATGAAACAAGAATAATTTTTTTTCTAGAAAATGTCCATTTTTGTTAAGGCAATAGAACACCTACTACATAAATAATTTGGGAGTGGCGTGGATTTTCTTCTTCTTTTTACAGTTGGGTAATTTCAGCACGAGGCACAAGCGAGTACTAATAATCCTTCCGCACGTATGAAGTTCCACTTTACACTCACTTGCATAAATAATTATTATTTAATGTTACTAATTTATAAACGGAATCAAAATTGTCATCTATCACTTCTTGTTATGTTAAGATTTCAGTGTCAATCCGTATGAGAATTTAATAATCTAGAAAATAAAACTATATGAAAACTTCGCGCTTATTATAAATTTGTATGGCTAAGTTTTCTTCCACATTACCGATTTCTTAAGAATTTCGAACGTGATCAAATACTTCGGAGTTTTCCGCCCATTACCTCACTTTTTTTCTTTTTGCGAATGAAATATTTAACTCGTCAAGTTTAATATATTCCAGGAACTTTCAAACAATAATGCAAATTTTACCTGAGTCAGAGTTATTGAATATATGGTAAACTTATGAAGTAGAATCCAAATACTAGACGAATTTTTAATTAATTTATTTATTCTGTTCACAATTCACTTCGACATTGTGTCCATCAGACATAATATAACATAAACTTAAATGATTATGAGAAATATAGGCTTGAAACTTTACTGATTTCTCGGTTACATTTTATTTAATAATATATTTATTTCTGATTTTAGCGATTTTTTTTAAAACATTTTTGTAAAGTTAGAACTGTTCGAAATCGGATATAAATGGCATAGGTTTTAGGTAGTTCTTGCACGTGATCTTACCGTAACAGAATACGACGTGATGGTAGGACGTGTGTATGGTCGGCGAGTGGTGTAGAAATCTGACTCGTAAACCATCTTGATGAGAAAGCTAGTTACTGGAGCAGTATGTAACAAGTGTGGCTACCACAGTGAGCTCTTGGCGTCGTTCGATGTCGGCAACTGGCGTCTCCGTCCCAAGAGAAAGCGTCTTAGTCGTCCCGCATCTTGCACACGTCCCTACGGCTATTTTGAGCCCATGCCATCACTCACACACACACACACACACACACACACACACACACATACACGTGTACTTCAGAGTGGGCGCAATACTGAAACCGCGCATTCTTTTTAAATCTTTGACAGTTCTTGTCAACTCATTTTCTGGTTGAATTGAAACTGGGACAACTTCTTTATGAGTCGTAACAACAGATTATGTATCGTAATAGCATGGCGCTGCTATGTCTTCTGCGAAACTGTTGAGGTATTTATGAACTTTTGGAACATGTTTCAAAATTTCCTAGTCGTTAATTTGTAATTTTCAATGTTTATCGATATGGACGTTTTACTGGTCACCATACCTTTCCTTACATCTTATATTGTTCATATATGAAAATGTTCATAAGAACAAAATGTCCATGAGATCAAAATGTTCATACATAAAATGTCCAAGAGATCAAAATGTTCATAACACTAAATGACCATGAGAACAAAATGTAAAACGAATATTTCTTTCTTCATTGCATACATTTGCCAAAATTGAATTACGCTTTTCATCTTGGGGCACAGCTCCAGATTTCAGATGATATCCAATTCCTCGTAGATATGTAAGAATTTCTCCATTCATTGCATAAGTGCCATAGTCCTTCACAATTTGGAGGGTATTTGTCTCTGATTTGTGATGTATGTTTTATTTAGAGGTTCCTTAATTTGTGTATGTCCACCTCTTACTTAGATGATTTGCATCCATACTTGATTTTCTTCATTCTTTAAGCATTGAAGATTGCTGCCGGAAATCATAGAAGCATCACAAATTTTTCTTTCGCTACACCTCCAGTAAATTTTTGTTCTATCTCTGTTGTAGTCGTGATGGTGGTACAAGTATTTAGGATAACTGAGGAAAGGCTTACCCTTTTGTGAATTCAAGATTTCGGCTGGGCTATGCATTGCACTTGACAATAAAATTTTACATAGGTTACTATAACTAGCATAAACAATGGATTTCAGTTGATCTATTCATTGTACTTGAAAATGTTACATAGGTTACTATAACTACCATGAACAATGGATTTCAGCTGGTTTATCCATTGCACTTGAAAATGTTACATAGGTTACTATAACTACCATGAACAATGGATTTCAGCTGGTTTATCCATTGCACTTGAAAATGTTACATAGGTTACTATAACTACCATGAACAATGGATATATTGGACATTATAGGGTGTAGTAGACATTTTGACTCTGGACAACAGAGTGAAGTAGACATTATAGAACTATGGACATTTTGACTCTGGACAATTTGGCATGGACATTATTTCATGACCATTTAGATGCATGGACATTCTAATCCTGGACTTTATGACTGGTAACCATATCTTCCAGAACGGAGTTTCGTTGGTTCTATCACCTTCAAGATCGATAAAAATCTTTAGCAAAGCTCATGTCTGAAAGAACATAAAGTCAGGATCCCATGTTGTAGATTTACTGAATGTAAAATAAATTATTTTGAACAAGAGTGTATTAGGCAAAATTTACGAGTTGTCCATGCCAGCGGTTTCCAATACATTTTGTCCTTCGTACTTTTTAGCTAGGCTTTCACTGAAACTGAAGAAGTAACTACTTCTCATACCATTTTTTTATTACACCACATAAATAAGATGTAATAAAACGATTTTGGATATCTAGATCAGTCTTTTTAGTTTATAATACATAATAGAAACGAATTTGGCAAAATACTGTAGCTATTTATGTATCAAGTACGCAAAATAAGGCTTTAACGGACGAAGTCAGTGTTTTAGGACAAGGCGTAAGTGGAGTCAAAAATACGGCATAAGTCCGTACGTGGTGAATACAACAGTTTTTAGTGAAAACTCTCTAAATTATAGGCCGCTAAAGTTAATTTCAACTATTTTAGAGAGCATGTACTAAAATAAATATTTATTTTACAATTTTCTGAAAGTAATAATAATATTTACTACCTTTCCCTTTATAGATTGGTAGTAATATCGCCAAAGCCCATGAATCAGGGATCCTGAACCTTTTCTTCATTTTATTAAACATATTTAAAATAATTACTAGCCATTCCTCATTCTTACTCATTTCTTTCCAGTATTTCACTGGAATGCCAGCCATACCTGCTGATTTTATATTTTTGAGCCTACCCATTGTAATTTTAAGCTCTTCAAGTTCAAAATCTTTATCTAATAACTCATTACGTCTCTAATTTATAACCGAACTTTGTAACTCTATAGATTCATTTACGCTAAATTTCTTCATCAATCTATTGGAATGGTCCATCCATATTTCTTCTACAATAAGTTTCATTACTCTTGTCCTCCCATTTCACTACCCTATTTATTTCTCTCCATGCTAGCGCCATATTATTATTTAAAATTAGATCATTTGATATATTAAGTTAATTTTTATCAAAATTTGTCTTTTTCTCAAGAAGTAAATCCTCATACTCCTTTTTTAGGCCAAGAAATGTTTTTTTATCATATGTCCTGCTGTCCACACCTCTGGAGTAACGGTTAGCGCGTCTGGCCGCGAAACGAGGTGGCCCGAGTTCGATTCCCGGTTGGGACAAGTTAGCTGGTTGAGATTTTTTCCGGGGTTTTCCCTCAACCCAATACCAGCATATCATCAAAATACACATTTTAATTATGCCTTTAACATGTAGGCCTACATTCCAATGACTACAAATCCAAAACGATCATCAAATTTGTTATACCCTAAAATAATTAACATGAATGAATATCGTACACCTTCCAAACGTACACAATACAAGTCAAGAACCTGGTGAACAATCAATATAGAAGATTTTCAACAAATGTGTTGCATATAAGATATACACCATTTAATTGTTAACATCAGTAATATTTTTTGCATAACACCACGTAAAATCTGTCTCACATAGACATTAAGTACAAATATTTTATATTTTATCATTTTAACAATTTATGTATATATATATTGTTATTGTTATTGTTTATTGTTAATAAAATATCATTGACAGAAATACAACCTTAGTTCTTCCCTGAAAGAGTAAAAAACTCGTGCTCAGGGAGATATCCAAACACAAAGATAAACACAAAGATAATTTTTTGACACAAACTGGGTCAAGAAAAAAAAATTACAGTATTAAATTAAATTTAAAAATACAATTTCAATTTTAACAATTTAAGTCATACAAATACATATACATATTAAATCAATATATATTCTTTAAAAATTAAATTCCTAACGCTATTTTTGAAATTCCTGATACTAAAGTTTTGCAAATCTGGATATTTATGAATTATTTTATTGTATAACCTTGGACCAAAGTAGGTACCATGGCTCAGAGCTGTGCTTGTGAAACACTTTGGTTCCTCTAGTCGTATAAAATCGGATCTTTTAGTTCCATATTTTGAATTTATTACGGTTTTTAAGTATGAAGATTAATGAGGCAATATAATAAATCTGTTTAATTTTCAAAACATTAAAATCAGTAAACAAAAGCTCAGATGAGTAATCAATTGGTTTATTAAGGCATATTTTAATGATTCTTTTCTGAATAAGTATTAGTGGAGTGAGATTAGAATTACAAGCATTTCCCCACCCTAAAATTCCATACTGGAGAATGGATTGAAATAAAGCTAAATAAATGAGACGTAAAATATTAATTGGTAAATATGACCGAAGTATAACAAAGATATAAATTGTTTTACGTAATCTATTGCATAAATATGTAATATATTTGTTCCATCGTAAGTGTTGGTCGATCGTAATGCCTAATATATATATAGTAACATTTAACAAATGTAACATGAGTCCTATGTAATTTACATTTATATTTTATATTTTTATATTTAACTTTTCGGAAAGTCGGCAAAACAACACAAATTAGTCAAATTGAGCATTTCTCATACCAATATCAGATTTTATTACACATAACTCATGATTAATTATTCAAATCATTGTTATGCTTATTACTGTGAACACCTTATTGGACTTACGTTTAGATTTCGTTGTAACATTTTGAATATCTGATGATGCCGTATAGGCGAAAACGTTCATAAAATTTCTTCTGTAAGGTGTATTAGTACATAATAATTTTGCAGAAAATGATAAATCATATGATTGAAATTTTAAAATAAATTTATAATCTTGAACTTGAAAAATCTAAATGAATTGTAATATGAAGATAGTTGTAGTTTCTTGCAGTGATTCTTTCGAATTGACTTCAGTATTGTACTTTCTTACACTGGTTCTTTCGACATGATTTCGATTGTGGTTTCTTGTACTAATTCTTTTGGCATGATCTTGGCATTATGAATGTAATAATTGTAGTTTTTTGCACTGATTCTTTCGACACGATCTCGGTACTATGAATGTAGTACTACTATGGTAGTATGAACATAATTGTAGTTTCTTGTATATATTTTTTCGACGCGATCTCGGTATTATAATTGCAGTTGTAGTTTTTGCAGTGATTCTTTCGACTTACTTCAGTATTATGAGTATAGTTCACTTTCTTACACCGATTCTTTCGACATGATCTCGGTATCTTGAATGTAGTTGTGGTTTCTTGTGCTAATTCTTGCGACGCGATCTTGGCGTTATGAATGTAATAATTGTAGTTTCTTGCACTCATTCACTAAACACAATATCGGTATTATGAATATGTAATAATGTAGTTTCTTGTTCATACGTTTTCGATGCGGTCTCGGTGTTATGAATGTTGTAACTTCTTGAATTGATTCTTTCGACGTGATCTCGGTATTATAAAATGTAGTTGTAACTATTTCATAGATTGCTTTAAGTAAATATGAGTATTATGTTAGGCCTACCTGTAGTTTATTGCATCGAGTTTTTTGACGTGACCTTGACAATATAAATATATCTGTAAGAGTCCTATGTCGATTCTTTATCCTAATCCACACTATTATATAAACATGTGCACGTTTAATTTTCTTGCACCGGCTCTTTTCTCTAGATTCTGGTGTTATATTTACATGTTTTATAAATGAAGAGTGAACTAAATTCATACACATTGTTAACTGTCATACTGGCCTATTGTATTGCCTGCAGATTGTAATTTTAATTAGGTTAGAAATGGCGATAAATTGTGCTTGGGTCCTCTCAGTCATACTGTTTATTTGCTTGTCGTACATGTATGGACTGGATTTTCCATCTTCACTTTTACTCCGATAAATGCTACATTAACCGCGATTTATTATCATTAGAATCCAACATTTTACTAGATTGGCTTTGAACTTCGATTTCTGTGACAGTCTTTTGAAAACTAGGCAAATGACGACACTCTTATGCTATAAATGTACACGCGCGTGTAGTTCTCTCATAGATGCGTTTTTACAAACTATGTCCTATAAATATGTAATATCATAGAATAAACCAATGAAAAACTACTGTCATAATGATAAGAAGTTTTCGAGAGCACTCAGCCATATTAATAAAACTGTATCTGTTGTGCAAAAAAATATAGTTCTTATGTTAGAAACGTTCTAAATTCCAACTGATTTTTATTCGAAACGCAAAAAGTGTTGCATTAAATAGGTCACATTTCTTCCGTTTCTTTCTATACAGGAATGTCTTCGTCTTTCTTCTTGTGGGATGCAGTTGCAGCACATGGAGTTTTAACAGCTGACCTATCGTCTTTCTGCTATCGTCTGGGAAGAAATATTGACGTACTTCAAGGGAGTGCCGCTATCCTAATTGTACGTCTGCGAGAACAGAAGTCTGTCTCTAATGAAATGCTGCACAGAATAAATCTCTTTTTAATGGTTCTAGCATGTAAGAAGATTTCTTAAAAAGGAAGACCAATTTTCGTAATGGAAAAATAAAGTATTAGGCTCCGAGTTCATATTTGAAGTGAACTTAAAATAAAGAAAATAGTTGTAATTAAAGCCAATTTAAGAAAAATAATTTGTATTCTGATTATTAGTACGAGTAAAATGTGAGTTATTGAATTTTGCGCATTTTTATATGAAAAGGAAAGTATTGAAATGTTTCTGGTTTAATCATTCATTTACTCATTCCCTCATTAACTCACTATTTATTCGTTAGTTAGTTTATTAATATATCCATTAATACACGTATTCATCCAATTATTTATACAGTAATTACATTTTTTCAAATATCTATTAATTATTGATTGTTTAGGCTTAATTCTCACAATTCAGTCACTTATTCATAAATTCACACATCAGCCCTTTCTTTCATTTATTTACATATTAATTCATCTATTCATCCATTCAACCATACACTCATTAAGTCATCCATTCTCTAGTCATTCATCCACCTATCCATGTATTTAATGATTTATCCATTCGTCAATTTACTCAGTAACTCATTCATTCATAAAATTGAAGAGTTTGATCCCAAAACCCATTAAGTCCATTTTTATAAAAGGATTTGGCTAGTTTTTTTCTTATCCACTGGTCTTTGAACTGCACAAGTTTTCAAGTGACTTACACAATAACACAAACATTAGACAAGGATTTACGTTTTATAATCATATATACGTATAAATGGGGTTCGGGAGTAAAGCATGGTAAGTGACGTTTTAGTGTTTTGAAGTTATTAGACGGGTAAACATTTATACATGCAGCAGTTTGTATAGTTACCAGGAAAATGAAAGCTGTATACTTCCGCCGTCTGTTGAGTTGTTAGAAAACTAACTATTGCATTAGACGTAGAATATAAGATACCATATTATACGTTACATATCTCATTTTTGACCAAAATACCAGTTATCATATTTTACGCCCGAGTTCCTCAAATCATAAAAATGGCCAAATGAAGTGAGTGAATTTTGGGATCACACACTTCAATAAAATTACACTAGTCAACAAATTTGTTTATTATTTTTTTTAATAACCTCTATCAAAATAAGTGACTAAGGGGTAATTTGAACTCCTGAATTAGGAAAAAGCATCCAAATTGCTCTATCGAGTCGCATTTCTGAGTTGTGTATGTCCCTCTAATGTGTATGAATTTTCGTATATTTAAGGACTCCTTGTCATATGCAGTTATTATCCCTAAAAATTGCGTCTTATCACACCTATTAATAAAAATAACAAACTAAATATGATTTTAACTTATAAGGTATGTGAAGATTTTCACATAAATTGTAAGAGCTTGTACTTCGAATTAGAAATACGTTTCAGTTGACTTTAGTTTGTAGGTCGAATCGGTTGTTTTCCTGTAGAGAAACTAGACTGGTCCACTAGTCCCGCATCATATTTTGGTAGCGCTTTGACGTGAATACGTGTTTAAAATCAGATCGGCTTATGGAGTACCAAAACGGAAACGGTCATGGAGCCTAACGTTTGCAGGATGATCCATAGTTTACACACCCATAAACTTCAGAACTTGGGATGATGTTGCGTGTTTACTTATGATGAATCTCTACCATTATAATTTGTTTTAACCATGTTTAAATTCGTTAAAAATTAATTCCAAGATGTTTAACCACAATAAAATACTTAACTAGACAAAACTCGCACTTGTTAACTCAATCACACTTTCTTTACATCTGCTTGACTGAAAAGATAGAATACTGAGCTATGAGTTGAGCAGACCTCAATGGTACCTGAGCGGTCCTTCAATCGATTGTTACTTTTGCTTAACAAATGTCTGATTCATTCCTACACTATAACTTCGTGACAAATAACACGATTGAAATAAATGTGGTATCGTTCGATCGGGTATACGACTACGATGCGAGCATGACCTTGAACTGGTACCGTGCATGCGCGAGGCGCGGGCGAAAATTTCCATGCAGTATATCCCACGACTCCGATTGCTAGTGTGCTGATTTTGTTGCTAAACGAAATATCTCGTGGGATTTAAACAATTAAATGTTTGATTTTTGCAGTAAACTTTGACATTTTTATCAAACAAAATTAACAATCGATCACATGATCTTTAGGTTTTTCAAATCATCGGAACTGCAAAAGGTACAGCTCTCGTCTTTCCTTTCTACCACTCGAATAGAATGACAAAGCAAAACAAATGCACATCTTGAAGCTCAAAGCCTATCCTGATCACCTAGCGGACAGCCAAAGTAGAATATGTAAGCTTTCGTAATAGTGGGTGTAATGTTTTTCTTTTCTGATTTCGGAGTGAATTTTCCAGAAAAACTAAAGCAGAAATTATGCGTATAATTTACATACCCATAAACTTCAGAACTTGGGATAATGTTGCGTGTTTACTTACTGTGAACCTCTACCATTATAATTTGTTTTTATCCATGTTTAAATTCGTTAAAAATTGATTCCAAGACGTATAGCCACAGTAAAATACTTAACTAGACAAAACTCGCACTTGCTAACTCAATCATACTTTCTTTACATCTGCTTGCCTGTTAAGGTAGAATATTGAGTTATTAGTTGAAGGACCGCTCATGTACCATTAAGGTCTGTTCACACCAACGCGGTACGCGGAACGCGGAAGCGACAGCGAAACTTATAATTCCGCGATCGCTACGAAAATCGTTCTTTTTTTCACATCAGAACGGGATGCATTCGCGAATATGGATTCTTCTGATGAAGTACTTCTTCTTGGAATTGTTGAAGATGATCACAGGTTCGTTCATACTACTACTACTGCTGATGCTGCTGCTGCTGCTACTGCTAACATCACTACCACCACCACTACCATCATCACTACTACTGCTGCTACTAAATTTTTGCTGTCATAGTAGAATTTTGATTAACCGGTTAAAAGAACAGAAATTCTTTTTCTTTTTTTCATACAATATGTTATCATTATTTACTTCGTGCATCACTATTGCAGCAAATTAATGAGTGTAATATGCTGTTTTAATGTAATTTTTGGTACCTATTTATCTAAATATATTTATTTCTGATTAAATATATAAGCTAATACGATTCTATAAAAAAATTTTAATATATATAGCTAAATCCTAACCTGGTAAAATTATATGTCATAATATACGATGCACGAGAGAAGAGTTCAAGGCAGAAGAAAATATCAGATGATGTTGATCATATTAAAATGAAATAAATTGATCATATGCGGAGACTAGGAAAAGACTGAAGAATGCTGCATTTGCAGTGAAAGATCTGCCCTTGGGTAGAACACTTTGAATTAATAATATACAATGTTACATGCATTCAATAGTTATGTTACATAATGTTGGATCCACCAAAATACGAACAGTTTTCAGATTCACCTTGTGTAGGATGTCAAAAGATAAACAGTTATAAAGCAGTGATTCACAGTTCTGTCACTAGTTAATCCCACAACACATCTTTCTCATTTATTCGTGCAATTATTATTTCATTCGCCCATTAATTTTCTCATTCATCCAGTTATTCATGCAGTCGTAGATTTATCTGCTCGTTCATTCACTTTGTAACAAATTCAATCAAGCAATTATGATTTTATTCGCCCATTCATTTATCCATTCATTCAACTAATCATGCACTCATTGATTTCTCTAATTATCCATTTACTCAGTAACTCACTTATTCATGCAATTATTATTTAATTCACCCATTCATTTTTCATTCATCCAGCTATTCATACAGTATTGACTTATCCACTTCTCAATTCACTCAGTAACTCATTTATTCATACAATTATTTCATTCTTCATTCATTCAGCTATTCATGCAGTCATTGACTTCTCCACTTATCCATTCACTCGATAACCCATTTATTCTTGCAATTATTATTTCATTAGCTCATTAATTTATCCATTCATCCAGCTATTCATGCAGTCATTGATTTCTCCACTTATCCATTCACTCGATAAGCCATTTATTCTTGCAATTATTATTTCATTAGCTCATTAATTTATCCATTCATCCAGCTATTCATGCAGTCATTGATTTCTCCACTTATCCATTTACTCGATAAGCCATTTATTCTTGCAATTATTATTTCATTAGCTCATTAATTTATCCATTCATCCAGCTATTCATGCAGTCACTGATTTCTGCACTTAACCATTTACTCAATAAGCCATTTATTCGTGCAATTATTATTTCATTAGCTCATTAATTTATCCATTCATCCAGCTATTCATGCAGTCATTGACTTCTCCACTTATCCATTCACTCGATAAGCCATTTATTCTTGCAATTATTATTTCATTAGCTCATTAATTTATCCATTCATCCAGCTATTCATGCAGTCATTGATTTCTCCACTTATCCATTTACTCGATAAGCCATTTATTCTTGCAATTATTATTTCATTAGCTCATTAATTTATCCATTCATCCAGCTATTCATGCAGTCACTGATTTCTCCACTTATCCATTTACTCGATAAGCCATTTATTCTTGCAATTATTATTTCATTAGCTCATTAACTTATCCATTCATCCAGCTATTCATGCAGTCATTGACTTCTCCACTTATCCATTCACTCGATAACCCATTTATTCTTGCAATTATTATTTCATTAGCTCATTAATTTATCCATTCATCCAGCTATTCATGCAGTCATTGACTTCTCCACTTATCCATTCACTCGATAAGCCATTTATTCTTGCAATTATTATTTCATTAGCTCATTAATTTATCCATTCATCCAGCTATTCATGCAGTCATTGATTTATCCACTTATCCATTTACTCGATAAGCCATTTATTCTTGCAATTATTATTTCATTAGCTCATTAATTTATCCATTCATCCAGCTATTCATGCAGTCATTGATTTCTCCACTTATCCATTCACTCAGTAACTCATTCATGCAATTATTATTTCATTCGTCCATTCATTTCTTTATTCATTCAGCTATTCATGCAGTCATTGATTTATCAACTTATTCATTCACTCAGTAACTCATTTATTCATGCAAGTATTATTTCATTCACCCATGCATTTCTTCATTCATTCAGCTATTCATGCAGTCATTGATTTCTCCACTTGTCCATTCACTCGATAACCCATTTATTCTTGTAATTATTATTTCATTCGCCCATTCATTTATCCATTCATCCAACTAGTCACGCAGTCATTGAATTATCCATTTATCCATTCACTCACTAACTCATTCATTCATGTAATTATTATTTAATTCGCCCTCTCATTTTTTCATTCATCCAGCTATTCATGCAGTATTGATTTATCCACGTATCCATTCACTCAGTAACTCATTCTTTCACGCAATTATTATTTAATTCGCCTATTCATTTTTTTCATTCATCCAGTTACAGTAATTAACAAAAGTTTAAGACTACCTTATCAGATACATTTAATTGTAATATAAGTTACTGCAATAATGCAGTCATTGATTTATCTACTTGCCCATTTACTTTGTAACAAATTCAAACAAGCAATTATTATTTCAGTCCCCCATTCATTTAGCCATTTATCTACTCATTCATTCAGTTATTTCCTTATCCACTCTTCCATTCATTCAGTAATTCACTCATTTATCCAATCAATCTCTCATACAATTCCACGTTAATTAATTCCTTCATGCATCCATTCATTTCCATTCACCTATTAAATAGATAAAGCTACGGCTACATAGATAGATGTATGAAAGAGTGAATGTATTGATTAATAAATCGGTGGATGGAGAATAAAAGGGTGAATTGATAAATAAATTGATGAATGGATGAATAAATTGGTAAACGGATGGAAAGTGGTTGAAGATACAAATTAATGAGTGGATGAATGAATGAATGAATGAACGAACAAATGACTAAATGAATGAATGAATGAATGAATGAATGAATGTGCAAATGACTGCATGAATAGTTGGGTGTATGGATAAATGAATGAGTAATGAAGGAATAATTTCATGAATGAATGAGTTAGTGAATGGAGGATAAATAAATCACCGACTATATAGGTAACTGAATGAAGGAGTGGATAAATGGTTGAATTAATATGTGAATGATTAACAAATAGTGAATATATGAATAAATGAGTGAATTAGATCCCTGTTATATGTTCTTGATTAAAAATGGAGATCCTTGAATGTTAAATTAAAAGTTATTTTGTTTAATCTGCCTCATTCTGCCTGGATAAACTGACTGTAAACACTGACTTGGAGAACTGAATACTCGTACAAAGAAAATTCGTGCAATAGTGTAGAAGAAATCATATAACAGATAGGGGACATATTCGAAGCCATTCTTTTGGTATCAAGAAAGCTGAAAGCTGGTATGTTTTGTGAAAATCTCGAAATTTCTTTTCTTGCAACATCACGGTGCTTCGTATAATGTCAAGTAAACAATGTATTCTTACATTAGGGGTATTATTTATTATTGTATGAGTTTATTTCGAAACAAAACGAAGTAGTTAAGAGCTATGTACATGATTTTAATTAGCCTGTAGACCTTTCACCAAGACTAGTTATAGTAATAGTAATAATAATAGTAATAGTAATAATAATAGTAATAATAATAATAATAATAATAATAATAATAATAATTTATTATTATTACTATTATTATTCTTATTATTAGGTTAATATAAAAATATGAAATAAGTTTTAAAATATATGTCCATATAATGTAAGAAGGTCTATCTACGTATATATCGTCCTATTACTAGTAAAGCCGATTAAGTCCACATTTTGTGTAAAATAAGTTAAATATAGTCCCCAACTTGTCTTTCCGTGCTCTGTATTCTACTAAAATGGAATAAGTCCGAAATGTTGCATGCAGGCAACAAACCAATTACTTTATCTGAGGAATTTATTATGATTTTTCGTGCTTTAATAAAGTTTCAATTCCTGTTTAAAAACAAAACTTGCATTACTGGTCTTAACTGGTTTTATTATTATTATTATTATTATTATTATTATTATTATTATTATTAATTTTTTATTATTACACTTTATTATTATATTACAGTGTTTGATTAATATTGAAATATGTAAAAAAAAATATATATTATATTTTTCTATTTGTGTTTATTGGATTTATGTTACCTCATCAGTCATCATTTTATTTGTATTTATTTCTGTGATTTATGTTACCTAATTATTTTAATTTATCAATAATATTGCTCTTCACCAAAGAGAACATGATTGTATGGAAGGCTAGTCATGTTATAAAGTAAATAAACATTATGTTCTTCAGTTCAAGGATCCACGTTTTATTGATTATTTTATCCATTTTCCGTAATAGTAAATAATTCTGTGAGTTATTTTTAAGTGCTTTAGGCAGCGTTTCATGGAGCCCGTTTCTTTCTATCTTCTTTTTTACTTAGCTGCAGCGTTTAACGTTTACCTCACATGTTAATTTATTAGCCGTTAGTATTATAAATTATTTTATTAATTTTATTTCTTCTGTCATATGTAAAACACTGAAGGTTAAATAAGCCTTTCATATAAAATAACTCCGCAAATAGATGTAATCACGCAAATAAAGTTTGCAAGCGTCATTTTGCAATGAAGAGAAGCATTTTTTTTTTGTCAATTGTCAAAACGAAAGCGCTTTACTACAATACTTTTAAAACACTTTCAAAGTACGTTCTAAAATCGATTCAGTCTAATCAAATTTTAAATCTGCCGCCACAAATTTGTACTCGGTACTGTACTCGGATCAACCGAGTAATGACGTCACAGTAACTGCTCCAAACCGAACCGCTCCGTCCCCAGCCCTAACTTAATTCCCCTAGACTTTTGGTTATCAATAACAACCAGGTCAATTTCAAAGAGTGTGTGATTCCTTGCTCCAAAGGGCAGAGGAATGCACTGCCATGAATGGACATCACATTGAGCACCTCCTGTGAACAAGTGTTCAGATCTCAGAAAGTATGTTTTGTAGGACCCATATTTATTATACATTTTTTCTTGTTTTGTTGCATACTATCACCTCCTAAAACATAGGGTATTTTTTAACACCCTATACAAGTTTATACCGGTACCATAGAATTATAGCAAATCTAAACAAACATCAGAAATCTGTGGAAAACTCAACGAATGGGTTTTTATTTTCCTTCTTCCTCTTCTTCTTAAAGAATAGGGTTCTTTCAGTCCTCACTTAGACATTTACAAGTAGCAGGACTCCCTGGATATGTGTTAGCATGGCGGAAGGTCACCGTTAATACAACCTAAGACAGAGCCATTTTAATTGTCCTCTATTATTTTTTATTAACGCCAGTAAAATTCAGATGTGGAGAGGTTGCTGTAGGGTTTTTTCATTCCTATTATCAGTTTATCATGCATAGACCTAATGCATTGTTTTCAACACGATTCCTTTTGGAGCTCAATCGTAGATTAGTCAGCTAGCGATTTTAATGAAAGGGATTGGGTTTGGATTCACGAAAAATTTTAGAAACAAGAAAGAAATGGATAGGAAGGAAGTGAAAAAGAATGTTAAGATTGCTGCAACCCTACTGTAAAGCTGGCATCACAGTCAAATTCCAAAACTGTCTTCTCTTGTTTAGTCACGTTGGCACAAAATAAATTAACCCATAATACTCGTACATTATATTTAACATGTATGAATCATTCAGCGCGTAAATTAAATGCGAGTAAGTGAATTATTTATTGAGGTGTGAGTAAGATATGACGAGAAAGATCTATAACGTAGGAGGGATTACAACGATCAGAATCATCGTCTCCTACTCCCAAGACTCTTTAAATCTATTTCTGACCGCACCATTGAGTGCAGTGCCAAGTTATAGAACGTTAATCAGAGGAAAACAATGTTTACTTCCAAGATAAACCCGGATGCAGAACGGTCGCTTCGTATGAACTGTGTAATACTGCATTGCTAATGTTCTTCGTTTCTTTGCTTGCTTGTATAGAGACAAGGGAGAATAACAGTCGATGATTTTGGTTCTTTCTTGCTTCTTAAAATGTTCACCGCAAGAGTTAATCTCTTGGGGAAATAGTAAGACGTAAAAATTCCCGCTTTAATGATGGATATCATAATCATAATCATCATAAACCAAAAAAGTAAGGCCTCAACGGCTTGTTCGTATATGATATTTTATTTATTTATTTATTTATTTACTTACTTATTTATTTATTTATTCATTTATTTATTTATTTATTATTTTATTAATAATTGTAACATAAAATATAATATAAACAGAAAACCTTTAGCTCGCCTCTGAAAGAGTATAACTCGTGCTCAGGGGCGGATTCCTGAATTTAAATTAGTAGTATATAGCTAATACAATTTGTCTTATTTCTACTACGCAATAAATTTAAACTAGTGGCTTGTGCAGCAAATGCTGCTGCAAACTAAGTTCGTGCGGATTCCTGAATTTAAATTAGTAGTATATAGCTAATACAATTTGTCTTATTTCTACTACGCAATACATTTAAACTAGTGGCTTGTGCAGCAAATGCTGCTGCAAACTAAGTTCGTTAGACGTTCAAATAAAAATTTTTCAGATTTATTTTCAATGAAGAATGCTTGTCTTTTTGATAGTTATTTGCTTCCATAATAATGAAACATACTCCCTCTGAATGGATTTTTTTAGGCCAAATACTTTTTCTTGAACCTATCCAACTTCAGTTTTTGAGTTCCAACGCGAAAACGCAAGTATCAATGTCAGGACGATAGCAGTAGCTATTTCAGGTCATTGTGGATTGTAGGCAAAAGTTAAAAAAATATCCGGTTTGCTAAGCTTTCGAACAAAAGCATTTTCGTATATAGCTGCTGCATGCAGAACTTGAAACGTAGAGCATAAAATCATTTTATCCTACTAAGAGATCTTGCTGAAATGATCTGGAGACTACAAAATTTTCTAGGCCTCTTATTTTATAAGTAAGTAATACCTTTTGATCTTTCCTTAGGAACTGTAACTTTTGCGCTCTCTCGAGCCAATACTGAAGACAGCATATCAATATCTACACTACACCGCCATTAAGTATATGAAAAAGACCCAACCCCACTGGGTTAATAAGTATAAAAATATTTGATTTTTAATAACAATATTATTATCTTACTGAAGTTTTGTAGTTATATATAGCAGCCACTCAGTAAATTATAGAAATGAAGATCTAAATTAAGATATTCTCTACATTTACTTACATAACCTCAAAACGTTTCACTTTCATGTCATCAATATAGCATCAATATTATGTACAATTAATGAAAAATTGATGCATCATGATATTAACTATAATAATATTTAATTTCTAATGGTAATAATGTCATCAAACCACCTCAAGTTTCGTAGATTTGAATATCCAATACACAGCTGTACTCAGAAAATTATACACTGCAGAATCAGTTTTTAATAACAAATTGAATTGAGCTCTAAATATGTCGGCAATTCTGCCTTCGTGTAATAGCCTATTGTTTATTGTAGTGTGTTTTTTGTTCTGAAATTCAATCAAGTCGGCCGTGATTCAATAAAATTAGTTCTCAAAACTGACAACAGGTGGATTTTGGAAAATAGGAAAACTATGTAGGAAAATTGACATTTCACTGAAAACTATTATTTTTCCGAAAAACTTTGGATGCCAGGCAAGAAAATGAGGGGTCACTCATTAAAATTCCTTCAGCCGTTTTCCCGTAATTTCCATTACCAGTTCAAATTATATATATATAGCAGTGTTGCATTTTGGTTCAAACAATCTTAAACAATTCATACCTTTTGTTTCATAATTATGAAAATACAATTCAAAATTATTTCGATTTTTATGTATGATGTGACATGACATGACATGGCATGCATGACATGACATGACATATAATATGTATATTATGATATGATATATGATATGATACGATACGATACGATATGATATATTTATTCATCCATCATATCTGTATGACAGATCTGTTACAATTCTATATTACTCCAGATCTGCCTTACTTCACTATTTTATTCACCTATGCCAAATCTTACAACTAAGAAAAAAAACACATGCACACTACAAGATCAGTTTAATACACCGTTAATTTTAACTTTCTCTTCTCATTTCAGCTTCACTATCATAAAAAATTTGTCCAATTTATTTAACTCTCTTATATTATATTACATATTACGTATATATGCTACATATCTATTCATACTCAAAAATTTTTAACTAACTACTTTTTCCGTGTATTGTCTGTTTCTTACATGGTTGGTAGCTGTAGGTTTTCTATAAATATCAAATTCTAGTTCGGGTTGTTTTATGTAGTCCAGCAATTATATTAGCAGCTAGTCGTACTGCCAGAATGTCAATATCAAGCTGCTGCTTCAAATCCGAAGTGGTGATTTGATGGAAAATGTAAGGTTAAGTGTCGTAATAAACATGTCATTAAGAAGGTTGTTTTAATAATTACATGTAACTTTTATATCTAGGAAATTTATGGAATTATTTACGCTGGCTTCGGATGTGAATTTGATTTTGGGATGTAGTTGGTTAGAGATGGGTTATAAATTCATTATATGATGTATTACTCTCGTATAATATAACAATGACCCATTTTAAGAAATGATACTGTGTTTTTGGGATAAATTTATAATATGTTTGCTTTCTAGATTTTGTAGGAATATGTCAGCTAGCAAATCATATTTACATGTAACTACAATTAAATTTTTTTTATTCTTGTTTGCAATTTTATCCTTATAATGTATTCATATTCACTGTTATATTCATATTTAATTGATCTGAAAATAGCAAAATAACTTGCCGAAAACGTTAATCTGTATTTGTATTTGTCAATAAATTAAACTGTTTTAGTGAACAGTAATTCACTTAGCATAAGATAAGCTACTCAGACGGGAAAACATACAATAAACAATTCTATAAACCCATAAGTTAAAGTCCATAGGAGTGAGCTCTGAAAATATGGTCGAATGGGTTTCTTGCGCCTATTCTTACCCATGTCTGTAAAAATGTTTTATTTCGGTATTCCAAAATACGCTATACAAATTGCAGAGGGGAATCTTCTTGCCGAAAATTTGCGTTGGCATTGTGAATTGGAAGCACTGCAGTCAGTTCCAACATATCGACCTAATTCTGCGAGGTTACAATGTAATTCCATGAAGGTGAAGGCATCAATTATTGTACTGACATACTTTCATAAATAACTACTGCTTATAGAATTTCAGAACAATAAAAGTGTGAATAATCTCATGTTTTATGTATGGAATAGCGGACTCTTTGGGTCCCCTCTTGAAACGTTCCTTACAAATTTATCTAGTACTTAGCATTTAGAAGTAACAATAAATTTCATTTAAAGCAGCTACTGAACTAAAACTATGGATGTGAAGATTAATCGAACCCGGGTCCCCAGTTCTACGAACAAAAAAATTAATCTTTACGTAAACCATTCACCCAACAGTGCATATATGAAGGGTTCAGAGCCATAGTGGGCCAAGCGCCATTTATTAAAAACGGAGAAAGCAAGGGTTAAAGTTAAGTGAATACCATAGTTTAATGAAGATTAACATATCATTTAGTTTGAATGTGTATACTTTATATTATTTGCTACATGTTTCCATTCAGTTATGGTGATAACGTCATAACCCTTGTTTTCTACGGTTTTAATAAATGGCACTTGGCCGACTATGGTTCTGAACCCTTCATAGAATGTGGAGTCTCAGCCACCAAGTTACCCAAATGAGTGCACTCCTTGTGTGATGACAGTTGACTTAATATACGTGTCAATATGCCTATATATGCCCAACATGGAGTAAGGCCACTAAAGGAAAATGCCAAAGGAAAAGGATTCGATCCGGTGCTGAGGATTAAGCCGGGGCATAGCTCAGTGGTTAAAGCGTCCAGTGCGCAGAACTGAGGATCTGTGTTCGATCCCCGGCGCCGGTGCGAATTTTTTTGCATTAATAACCAATATTAAAACTATGGAGTTTTTGTCGCATGTGTTTATAAACATATTTACTTCAAGCTTAACAAGATACTAAATTAGAGATGAAATATTTGTGCCACATCGTCAATTATTCACTTAAATAGCGGATGAATATCTGTCTTTAACTTAGCTACTTCGCACCACTCCTATTTCGCTAGAACCGTGAATTCTCTCAAGGTCATAAGCAGGAAATTTGAAGGAGAGAACATTTTCCTTTGGAATTGGATACTTAATAGTAGAAAGGTGCAAAGTTCCAAAGTTATGAACAGTATTTTATTAATAAATAACGTTTGGTCTTGAACAATTTTAAGAATATAATTTTTTAAATTGAATTGATAGTACTTACCACAACTTTTCACCAATCCTTATCAATAGTTTGATGATACTACTAAAATTAACACACTGAGAGACAAACAAACTTCACAATTTATAAAAGGTGTTAAGTCCCATAAACATTTCTTAGGTGCTAAGATCCATTTCTTATTTACAGATGTCTGTTAATTTCTGTAAATACTTCCATTAAAGTCGTTTTGCAGACTGGAAGCAAATCACCCTCACCACTTGAAACTGAATGTCATCGACTTTCATCATGATTATCATACGTTCTATGTTGACGTCGTTGTACTGGTATGACAGTAAAGAGGCCCAACAGAAATGTCGATACTGTTGAATAATCTTGGTCATATTACTTAGAAACTAAAACTATTTCTACTCAAGTGTCAGTTCACTGTATTTTATTGTGCATTTTAACGTCACTTACAATAAAGAGAAACGTGCTAATTTAATGATTTTCCCTCCATTTTCTGGATTTTTAATGCTAGGAATTGAAAAGTTTAAAACAAATCAACTGTGTCATCTAGAGGTAATACATTATGTTTCATGTAATTAATAGCCCTACATTACCTACGTATTATGTTGTATAATAAGATTTACTTACGTTGATCTTCCTGTTTATAGAAAACACGACGGTATATAATCAATAATGCCTTTTGCCATAACTTCAATATTAACACGACAAATAAACAACGGAGGGAAATCAAAACGAATGGCACATTGCACCTTTTTTATGAGAGAGCCCTGGTAACTTTGTATTACTGCCATCTTTTGGTGGTCTTAATAACACTTTACAATCTTCTGTGGACCTAGCGCTGTTGATATGTAATGCCCCTTGGCAATTTTTAAATTTGACGCTTAGCACCTTTCTACTGTTAAGTATCCAATTAATGTTTGTTGAAGTGTGTTTATTATGTTTCTCATTTAAAATTATTTTATTTATTTCAGATGTTCTGATATTTCTCTCACTACTAATATTCTAATATAACTCCACTACTTCCGTATAAACTAAATGTATGTTAATAGTTCTTATAGTTGTACAGGAAAGTGCAATAATAAATTAGCAATTACCAATAGCATCTAACTTTATTAAGTTAATTACAATCTATAAACATGCTCTACAGTGGAATCTGAATTAACTAACAGTAAATTAAGCACTATCATTCTTGTCTTGCATTCTTTACCATTCATCACTTTGCACGACTTCTAATAACTGAAATGTGTTGTCCATTAACAGAAAATTTCCGAAGTACATTCATTCAATTACGACTGCAAATCATTCCTACTTCACTGACGGTCTTACTATAGAAGTGAAGTATCAGTACAGTAACAATTATGAGATATCGTCCTGTCTCGTCTCCGTTACAGTTACAGTATTCATTAGGAATATTGTAACATTGTCAGTAGAAGAATTTCACCTGTAATTTGACTGTATGTATTACAGCGGAGTTGAAGAAGATACCGCATCTCCCCGGCCCAAACAATAATTTTGTACGTAGTTAGCAACGACCCAATATGAATAACTTAAAGCGTACCGTAATCCGCGAAAGACTAGAGAGAAACAAGGAAAATATCTGATACTCTTATCATGCTTACCAACTAATCTTAACTGTAACTCACTGCAAGATTACAGTATGGAAAAAAAAAAAATAAGTACCTACCAATGAAAAGCATAGAAATATGCAATCCGAAGCTCACAATAAAGTCAATTCTTTTTGACAGATGGACTCCACCTTTTCACATGGAACAATCACTACCTAATAGTTGTATTAACATTAAAAATATCGACTAATTCGATTATTTAAAACTATAAAATTTATCCATAATTTGGAAAAATTCCATTGAATTTGTAATTTATTCAGTTTGAAAGTTTAAATAAAAATTGGAACGCGAATTAATTAGGCCTATTTGATGGGTATATTTTTTTTATCGAATAAATGGTAGTCGATGGGGTCCATGACTAATAAAGCATACTTGCATGTGTTAGACTCACCGAGTATCGATTATACTATGGAGCGTTCTTTTCCATTGATCAAAATTGACCGTCCCTGTTGTAATTTACGAAAGAGAAACTTAGATCTTGGCAAAAGATCAATAAAATATATCCTAATAGTATCCCATAAGTAGAAGAAACCCTAACACCAGACAAAAGACAGAGAGAATTGGAGGATACATGAAAACATTCTAATATTCGCAGTACCATGGAACTAAAGAGAAACAAAGTGAATGTTTTAAAGTTAATGAATTTTAAATTCATATTATCAAGTGGCGGCTCGAAGAGTTTAGTTATAACGGTGACCAATTATGAAAATTCAAATCGTAAAATAAAAACCTTGGAATCTTAGAACTGAAAACCATACATAGTAAGAACGTGTTTTCAGTTAAAACATAGAAGCGAGAACAAAATGGAATGAGATTATGTTTACAGAGAGGACGATGTCCCAGACAACCTCTTCAGCTGCCATTGATACTGTGTAATAATAAGTTATAGATCTTTTCATTGTTATTTGTAATAAGGTCTCGTGCGTGAACGTCTGTTTGCCAGAGAAATCCAACAGTGATGTTACTGCTAATGTTCTGAGTTGGGACGAGAAAAAGGCGGAGGCGACGATTGAGATGGTCCAACTGATGGAGGAAAGCCCGGACCTTGAGGGGGACGACGTGCGGTATCGCCACTCACTGAGTAGCCGAAATCATATCCGGGAGCTTCCTGAAACATAAACAAAGGAGAAATAATGTGTTATACTATATCTATGTATATGACAATTTCGTAATAGGGCTTTTGGTCCACTACGTTCCGTCCACTTTTTCTTTTGTCCACTGACATATTTATCCATTTCATGATTCGTCCATTAAGTTTTGTCCACTTACCATTTAGTCCATTTTCATGCTTCGCCCATTATATTTTCGTCTACTGAACATTTCGTCCACTACGGCAAAAAAAATAGATGACATGGAACATAATTCATTTGATGAAAAAGTAATTTATTTAACTTTAAATGTGTTGTTGAATGTACATACTATTTGTATTTTAGACATGATTAATCATAATTTTCTTCTTCCTGAAGAACTTCAGCAGGGTTAATTTTTAAACTACATGAAATTCCTCACAGATATGTTTCCAGCCGGTCATCCTTTTTGTAGTCTTCATACTGTGTAATCATTTCCCTGATACGTTCATGATTATTGACATATGTCTGACTTAATGGTGCACGAACTCGCGTGTGTTCTCCCACCAGTTGAATAATCACCTGCTCATTTGATTGCAAATGCTGGGATGATGAACAACCATGAGTTTTTTCAATTTGCTATGCCAACCTTCGACGGCATTGTTAATCCTCTGTTCCCCACTCAAGACTGCTTCTCACATTCCATAAGCATGTTTCCGGTGTTGTAATTGTAGGTGGAAAACACAAATATGTATTTTAAGATGGACGAAAGGTTATAGACATAAAACATGTGGACAAACTGTATGGATGGGCGTAAATTGTATGAACCAATCGGTTGTGGACAAGCGAACGTGGACGAAAGTGAGTGGATGAAAGGTAATGGACGAAACAAATTGTGGACAAAAAGGTAGCGGACGAAAGGCCCGCAAACCGATAATTTTGACGTTTACTATATAATAACTAAAATTCTGGCATCTTATGAAAAGACCCAATCGGAAGTAAACTTTATATAAATAAGAAAATATTCCAAATAAGCACTTTTAATTATTTAGGTTGTAATTTTTATATGAAACCATAATTTTAAAATGTTAAAAAATAGCATGTCTCCAGTAAAGTTTTGCTGTGTTCAGCAATACTGTGCTTCCTTGCCTTTTTAAGTGTTCTTTTTCAGTTTGATCTGTAATCTTTGATTAGGTCTAAGTCATACGTAGTTTGGATGTTTAATTATTATGTTATTTAATTATTAGAGTTCCTTCCAGTAGTACGTATATAGCCTATCACAGCTCTGTTAGTAACCACTAGAGATGAACAACGATCGAGAAAGCGAAACTAACAGCGCCCGCAAAGCCAAAAATCCGCACGACAATGTTGTATTATGTCGCGTCCTTGACGTAAAGACTGGTTGTGAGTGTTCCGAGACTCTAGTTTGATCACTCCCAAAGTCCCTAAGTCAAGCAGCCTTGAATCCCCACAGTTGTTTATACCTGACAACTGTTATCTACTTTGGCAACTATTATATATGTATAAACAATCAAGTAACCTATTTGGAACAACATCTCTACCTTTCAGTGTATAACAATCCGTTCCCCAGTCTTTACTTAATTACCGGGCCCTTATTAAAAGTCTAGCAAATTTCTTTTTATATGTTTAAAGATCAAGTGTGCTATCTCAAGTAAAAAGATATTAATGTTATGGTTTATGTTTCTTAGAAATGCAACTTTATTTGAGAATTGTATTTTTGTCCAATTTAAACATTTTTAATGTTATTTATTTGAATGATGTATGTTATTCAAAGTTACGAAATCTTTCTACGCCGACCAAATGCTATTTATTGACTGATGAGCGAGACTGGAAGCGCACGAGAATGACGAGACGAGACTCGAAAGACAAATGCAACGAACACAGCGAGTGAGAGCGGCAGTTAGTTTTGTTCATCTCTAGTAACCACAATCTTCTACTTTAAAATTTAAAGATTTTTTAGTTCATGTTCTGTAGTAATATATGAATATCGGAATTACCGTTTAACTACATAAATCCGAAGTTGTTTCCTGTCATATACGGGCTATATTCTAAGTAGGTCCCGTCTTAATTTTCCACACAACATATACTTACTTACTTATTTACTTACTTACTTACTTACTTACTTACTGGCTTTTAAGGAACCCGGAGGTTCATTGTCGCCCTCACATAAGCCCCCCATTGATCCCTATCCTGAGCAAAATTAATCCAGTCTCTACCATCATATCCCACCTCCCTCAAAACCATTTTAATATTATCTTCCCTTCTACGTCTCGGCCTCCCCAAAGGTCTTTTTCCCTCCGGCCTCCCAACTAACACTCTATATGCATTTCTGGATTCGCCTATACGTGCTACATGCCCTGCTCATCTAAAACGTCTGGATTTAATGTTTCTAATTATGTTAGGTGAAGAATACAATGCGTGCAGCTGTGTGTTGTGTAACTTTCTCCATTCTCCTGTAACTTCATCCCTCTTAGCTCCAAATATTTTCCTAAGAACCTTATTCTCAAACACCCTTAATCTCTGTTCCTCTCTCAAAGTGAGTGTCCAAGTTTCACAACCATACAGAACAACCGGTAATATAACTGTTTTATAAATTCTAACTTTCAGATTTTTTGACAGCAGACTAGATGACAAAAGCTTCTCAACCGAATAATAACAGGCATTTCCCATATTTATTCTGCGTTTAATTTCCTTCCGAGTGTCATTTATATTTGTTGCTGTTGCTCCAAGATATTTGAATTTTTCCACCTCTTCGAAGGATAAAACCCCAATTTTTATAATTCCATTTCGTATAATATTCTCATCACGAGACATAATCATATACTTGCTTCAAGTAGAATTTCAGTGTTTTCCCTAATCGTCATCACGTCATCCGCATAGACAAGAAGCTGATGTAACCCGTTCAATTCCAAACCCTCTGTGTTATCCTGAACTTTCCTAATGGCATATTCTAAAGTAAAAGTTAAAAAGTAGAGGCGACAATGCATCTCCTTGCTTTAGCCCGCAGTGAATTGGAAAAGCATCAGATAGAAAGTGGCCTATACGGACTCTGCTGTAAGTTTCACTAAGACACATTTTAATTAATCGAACTAGTTTTTTGGGAATACCAAATTCAATAAGAATATCATATAAAACTTCTCTCTTAACCGACTCATACGCCTTTTTGAAATCTATGAATAACTGATGTACTATACCCTTACATTCCCATTTTTTCTCCAATATCTGTCGAATACGAAAAATCTGATTAATAGTCGATATATTACGCCTAAAACCACACTGATGTGCCCCAATAATTTCATGTACATATGGAGTTAATCTCCTCAAAAAGATATTCGACAAAATTTTATACGACGTCAACAAAAGTGATATTCCTCGAAAGTTACTACAGTTAGTTTTGTCCCCCTTCTTAAAAATAGCTACGATTAGCTTCCATTGTTCTGGTACAATTTCCTGTTCCCAGATTGCAAGTACAAGTTTATAAATTTCGCTAGATAATGCGCTTCCACCCTCTTGTATTAATTCTGCTGGAATTTGATCAATACCTGGAGACTTCTACTTTTTCAGATTTTCTATTGCAAATATAAATGTCTTAATTATTTTATCTATATATTTGTTTTTCAAACAATATTTTAGATAAATTTACGCATTTGTTATAATTTATTCTATTTAGTAGTTAGGCGTATTTTGCTCTAGTCAGCCTGTTATCTATAAAAGTCATGCTTTAATTTTCATTTTTTAAATCGTTATTTTAACATATTTTTGTGTTATAAGAAGTTTGTAAACTGCTTCTTGTAGTCAGGGCTGCGGAGTTAGTACTCTTTGCAAAACTTACTACTCCGAATATTCCATAATAGTTCATTATACGTGTAACAATAATAATAATAATAATGACAAACCTAGTAGAATGACAATGTTTCTTCACGAGACACTTTACCATCACTAAGAGTATCAATAGGTTACATTTATACCGTATTCTGTATTCAACTCTAGGTCTAGCTGTTGTAGTAATCTACAGTGGCGGCTCGTGGGTATTGAATTAAGGGGAGCTGCATACAAAAATAAACCAAGCAACTTTATTTAAAGATTAGTTACATGCGCCTTATCTTGTAAGTTGTGTTTAAATGATACCGTACAGGCTCATGTTAGTAGATTTACTGGCATTTAAAAGAATCCTGCGGACAAAATTCCGGGCGACGCTGATATAACCCCTGCTGTTACGAGTGTCGTTAAATAAACCATAATTTAATTTTTTATATGCAGATTTGAACCTTAGAAATATCTAACTGGCGATGTTGTAGTTGGTTGTGTAATATATATATACATGATACATCAATAAATGGAAAAAAATAACTGAGCCAGAAATAATTATTGAATTCAGGATATTCAAGAGTACGCACCAGGCGCTTGCCTCATTTATTGTGATGTTAGATGTTTTAGATTCCATTATGGTTTGAAAAAATTCTAGCAATGGCTCCTTCTTCTCATGAACAACATTTACTGTTCTAATTTTAAATCCATCTTGTTGCCCCAGCTGATGGAATTGTCTTTGAGACACATTAATCTAATACAGACTGTATGGAGATCGAGAGAAGAAAGCAGGGATACTGGATAAATTATCAAAAAATATGCGAGCCTTTGTATTTTGTTTAGCGGCTCTTTCCATTATGAGATTCAACTGATGGGCACTTAATTTCACATTTCTCCGAATTGTTAAGGTACCGAACTGAATAGACTGTAAATATTGTACAGAATTAAACATTGTTGCACTTGTTATACTCACAACATTAAAGGAAATGTATTTAAAACTCCGCGCTACTGACAAACTGCTGCAAATTTTGCAGCGCCTGGAAAAACTGGATTCATAGCAAGGGGCAGCAGGAGGAGGGGTAAAACTAATGCGCAAAGCATCCGAGACGAGACTGGCAGCTCCAGGGGAGGAAGTGGCTTCACCCTATAGTCCTTGTCTCTGGTTTCGCTCTGGCAGCACCAGGGGAGGAAGTGACTTCACTAACGATTGCGTGCATGTCATTGAGAGCGAAATGTTTAAAAAAATTCGAGCTGCTAAATAGAGACTGTATAATAAATGTTTTTCACAACATAAAACGAGACAAGAGCCACAAATGTCTGGGGGTGCTGCAGCTCCGCAGCCCCTCTTCGAAAGCCGCCCCTGGTAATCTACATAAAATTCTGTTCTTAAGTGTATAGGAAACAAAGTTACAAAATCATTCCCACATGTGCTCCAATGCGGTAATAAATCTCCCCAAACATTAGGATGCTAACGACTTTATATTGACATGAACTGACCACGTAGAGAGAATAAACTACAATAGAAGCCCAATTATTCGTCACCCCATTAATCGATTGGTGGATTATTCGACTGTCTTTTTCTAGTTCCTTTTTTTTTTTTTTTTGCAGAGAACAAATGAAGTGCTGTACGTTATGTTAGTACATAGCTATATGTTATTAATTATATTATTACAAGCCTTTACCCTTACATAGCATGTAGTAGGGAGTTACTTGTGGGAAGGGGTGTTTTTTCCCTAACTTGTAAAATAGTCACTACATGCTTTCAAAGAAATTACCCCAAGAACTTTGAACTGAACTATTCAGACCTTATCCTTACTATTCGAGTGGCCGTACTGTGTACTTCTATGCAAAATGTCTTCCACGGGTGTTAAAAGAAAACGTGTTCTGCTAATTATAAAAAAATACAAATACTTGAGAAATTTGAAGAAGAAACTGTGGCTCATTACGCATCAGAAGACGAGATTGGGGTTACAACTGTGCGCTATTTATTAAAAAAAAAAAAAAAAAAAAAAAAAAAAAAAAAAAAAAAAAAAAAATTGTATAAAGTACGAGTGCGTAAATCTATAACACGAAACTTTCGCTTTTCCTATCTTTCTGCAGACAACCATCACCCTTGGTCCTTAAAACCCGTCGTTGACAACGGTACTTAAATCACTGAAGTTCTGATTCATTACCTAGCAAGTTAAACACAACACCACATAGGAAATTACAAAATTGTAGTTTAATTTATGAAAATCGTTTATTTACGGATTATCCGATTTTTTCGATTAACTGTTCAGTCCATCCCCCTCATTACCATGGATAATAGAGGTTCTACTGTATTGAAATCAGTTGATCTCTCAACTATTTGTCGCCAGGAATACCTTCATCAGGACATAAATTAGAAGTACAGCAGAGTGAGTTAGTGATAATTAAAAACTTGATTATTTTAATTTTCAGGAAAATTATTGAATAAATAAAAATGTACTAGACATTTTTTTTCAAATAGCATTTTTCGTCATCTTTTTGCGTTAAGATACTCAATACTCTTGTGTTCTGATATACGCAGGTTGACCCACAGTTAAGCAGTTTATTTCTCAGGCCATATCGAGTAAAAGAATTTATATCACTATATATCCCATTTCCAATTCAGTCTGAGTAAATCATTTTATATTTATTTTATTGCACAGAGCACAGAAAATAAATCATCACTCTGTGATTCTATGAATGACAGATTTGCTGCTGTTATCCTTACGCAAAATGATGTTTACAGAAGACTTCCAAGAATTTTACTTCCCGGTCTAATACACTTGACCGCACAAACGCGAATCGAGCAGACCAAACAAGAAATTCGTCGTAGAGCACTACGTTATGATAGTATTTCGTCGTTGATTTTATGAAACCTCCTATATGTATTTACAAAAAATTAATTAAAAATAAAAAGGCCTACACTGATCCTCGGTGATGTCATTTATGTTCATTATATTCACGAATATTTTCTACCGAATTACTTCATATTCTTATGTAGGCCCATTGATTTTAATTAATATTTTCTTCCCCCTATTATTTTCTGTAAAGCCACATAGGAGGTGTCATAAAATCAACGACGATTTGTTGTTTCTAGTATATTAACAGTTGCTTACACGTCGCAGTGCAATTTTTCTTCGTGTGTACAATGTAGAAGTAAAACGATAAGAAAGTCCTTTCGGTAACTTATGGGCCTACTTCGACTTGCAGACTTCTGTTTGAAATATCTTAATTATTTAGGATCGAGCTGTATATAACGATGTTACCCGAGTAATAAGCTCGATACGTGCAGTTCTTGAATGACTATGTATATATTTATGTACACAAACACACATATGTATATAGCCTACACACAAAAGAAAATTCTGAATCGGTACGATTTTACCAATTATAATCATGCTTCAGCTCGTCTCGAAAGAGAGAGAGAGAGTGATTATTATCCTAACAGTCGTTCACAAGAAGAAATGCCTGCTTTTAATTTTGTGTTTTACTCACGAAATTGACGCTGACGGAATGTTGTCTGCCAGGGCCTGTAGGAATTCCGGGAGGAGGGCCATGTGGTGGTTGTATTTCTGGACGGCGCTCTGACTGAGGGCCCCTGGAACCGTGCTGCTGAGGACCAAACGGATGATCCCCTGGCCCACCTGGCGGTTGTTGAAATCCTCCTTGGCTTCTCGAATCAGGTACACCTTGGAGTCCTGGAGGACCTTGTTGATGTAATCCTGACCTAGTGCTGGGAGGTGGTCTAAAAGTTTGACCTCCTGCTCCTGGGCCAGCTGGTGGTCCCGGGGGTTGGTGAAATCCTCCAGGACCTGACCTTCCCCCTGGACCGGATTCAAATGCTCTCCCTCTGGCTTCTGGACCTCCTGGACCTCCCGACGGATGGCCTGGTGGTCCAAATGCCCCAGGACCACTTGGACCGCCATGAGGAAGCCGCCCACCAAATGATCTCCCTTCGACTCCTGGAGGAGGCTGCTGGAAACCTTGCGTAAGGCCGCTGTCGTGACCTTCGCCTCTCAATCTTGGGTGCTCAAATCGATTCAGAATCTCACCTTGCCTTCTCGAAAACGTTTCAAATCCGCCTTGATAGTTGCGAGGACTGGATGTCGAGAAACTTCTTGCATAAATGTCTTCAAAAGAGTTGTGTAAGAAAGCTGGAGGTCTTTCATCGGATACGACGATGAATGACCCCCTAGATGCATCACTATAAACACGGGGATACACTGCAGGGGCGAGAGCAGTTCTAGAGGCAGGATATGGAACCTCTAGGCTGTAGCTGGGACTGGCCAGATGAAGAATTGGAGGTGCAGCTGGAGTTGGATACAGGTTGGAAGAACCGAGCAGCACGGGCACTGCGGCCTGCACCGTGGCCATCGCACTCAGTAACACAATCTGCAACTGTTTTAAGTAGGCCCTAATATATTGTAAAGCATACTAAAAACTATGTAAGTTTAATACACGAAAATATGCTGTCACTAGGATCCGGAATTTCGGATGCTTGAAAAAACCACACATGTTAAGTCTGATTATTGAAATGCGTTACTAGTCAGCGATGTATGCAATGGAAAGAAAGTTAACTAACCACCCTATCTGCCACTACGACTATACCGGCACTAAATTACGCAATAAATCAAGTTAACAAAATCAATTATTTTATGGACGAAAAAATTTAGACCAAAATTGAATTCGGAGAAATCGCAGGCAATTATAATGGGACATAAACGACTGTCAAGTAAATTAAAGACAGGTGACTTATCTCCTGTTAAAATGAATGAAACTGTTATCCCTTACAGTGATAGAGTACAAAATCTAGGAATTTATATGGACAAAAACTTAAGTAGGAATACTCAAATCACACATACATGTAAAATAATTTTTATGAAATTTCACGCACTAAAAAGAATCCGAAATTTCCTTCCGTTGGTTTTCAAGAAGAATTTAGTACAGTCGCTCTTTATGCCACATTTTCATTAGTGTGACACTCTCTACACTGACCTTAACATGAGACTGACAGACAGAATACAATGTGTTCATAATGCATGTGTTCGATTTATTTTCAACGTTCGAAGATCTGACCGTATCTCACCTTCACTAAATAATGTATGCTGTCCTTGGTCCTTCTCAAGGAGCGAAGAACTATTTACTCTCTCACATTACTCTTCAATATTCTTCAGAACTCTAACCCTAGCCACTTAGCTTCTCGTTTTCAACATTTGTCCTCATATCACGAAATAGGTACTCGCTCACAACACCATATCATATTCTCCATTCCTAAACACATAACATCCTCCTACTTTTCATCTTTCACCGTCTCTGTAGCTCATCTCTGGAACTCTCTACCACAGCATGTCAGAGACTGTCGGACATTATCTAGTTTCAAAAATTAACTAAAATTGCACTTTTTAAATTCAGATTTTCTTCAATTATAACCACTTTTCTCTGCGACAGTTTTGTAAAAGAAGATATATATACTATCGTCGTTGTTCCTGCAATAACTCCTCTGTGACATATTTATCGATTTTCAGATTTTTGCTCTATTAAATAACTTAAATAGTGATACAGCAAATAATACAACCTCCTATATGTAATTATATTTCTTTGTTTCGAAAATGTAAGAATTCACAGTCTCCTATATACGGCTGCTATAGGATGAATAAATGTGTTTTTTCCTTCCTACTGAAAAATTTCATATTTTGCACATAGGACTTATTGCAGGAACAACGACGATAAATATCTTTTTCTTCCTTTTCCTTTCTTTTTTTTTTCGTTCTCTTGATCATCAGATGAATTTATTATTATAGCCTTTTTTATTGTTGATTTTGTTTAAATTTCGTATTTTTGTTTTTTTTTTCCATTATTTTATTATATTCCATTTGTTGTATTCTTCATTACGTTTTTCTTATCAACTATTTGCACTAACGGAGGTGCTTTTATTATATTCCAATCTTTAGATCTGTATTTTACTTTCTGTTTTCTATTATGGTATTATTTTTATATCGTTTAGTGTCGATTTTGTTATGCTATTATTTATTATAATATGTTAGTATTCTGTTCTTTAACTTTTTATTAAATATCACTGCTTGTATACTTTGTCACCTGTTAGAGTGTAAGAGAAGGCCTTATGACCTTAACTCTGCCAGTATAAGTAAATATTATTGTTGTTATTATTATTATCATCATCATTAGTATTATCATCCCATTATCTCCTGACTTAGTTGACTCATGAGTGATGCCTTATTGGTGTCACGAGGTTTCAGTCTCTCTTCGGACTGTTAACTAAACATACAAACATAATAAAATTTACAAATACCTATTATTATTAGGATAATGTTAAGTATATCTAGCCTGTGCATTAAAAAACAAAACACACAAAATTTACTAAGTAATTACTGAGAGTTACAGTGAACAGAACTGATTGTACTCATAATTAAGAATGCTCAACGTACATATAATACATCTACTCCAAACAGTCAACCTGTAGGAAATATTAACAGAAAGTGTAACTAATTACGCGAGCTGAAGAAATTCGACGAATGTGGATACTTTATATTCATATATGAGGACCTCGCCGTTTTCATTGAATAATCAATGACTATATGCAGTCAATCATGTAGATACCTATTATTGGAGAAAAATTCGTTTCGGCACCGGGAATCGAATCCAGAACCTCTCAGTTTTGCTCGCTGAGCGCTCTTTTCACCTAAACTATGCCGAGACCCGATTCAAGAGTTTTTCTCCAACAATAGGTATCTTTACGTATGACTACATACATTATAGTCATTGATTATTCAATGAAGGCGGCGAAGTCTCATATATGAATATAAAATATATATCAATGTTAACAGTGATTCATAAAACTGTTAACGAAAATGACCATAAAGCCATTTAAATATACGCTCCTGCATACATGACATATTTCTAACATGCAGGTACTATGCCGTTGATGCTACAAAGGAGAAGAGTTCGGCCGGCACTGTGAATCGGGTCTCGGCATAGCTCAGATGGAAAGAGCGCTCAGCGCGCAAAGGTGAGAGGTCCTGAGTTCAATTTCCGGTGCCGAAACGAATTATTCTCCAAAAATAAGTATAAAAAGTGTTATGTTCACGGTCACGTCTACAACAGAAGGAATGCCACACTTCCTACACTGATAATAATGCTTGGAGAAGTTATTTGCTAAGAAAAACGCACTGGCAAAATTATGGAAGCAATTATCACCTGAATCTGTAATATAGTTCAACATTTTCTGAAATTTCTATCCTTACCTGAAGATCGAAACTAATTTCCTTACGTTACTGGCATAGTTGTTTGTTGTTGTTTAGTCAACTGACCGAAGACAGGTCTAAATTCACAAGTGATACCAACAAGGCGAAATATTATGAGGCAACTAGGCCAGTAGATAATGGGGTAGGGTGGCCAGTTCCTTTTCCCCTCCATTTCATACAACGCCGATTAGCTACATATTGCACTAATCAGATTTCAGATGCATAGGCGTACATACAATTGTTCTTTCTCTGACACATACTGTCAAGTGAGGTGTATTCCCTCATAATACCAGCCAGACCCTCAGAGGCAAACTGGCATAGAATGATCGTAAATCCGACTGAAAAACGATAATATCAAGACTATGCTGATGGCAGGGCTAATAATAATAATAATAATAATAATAATAATAATAATAATAATAATAATAATTACTTACTTACTTACTTACTGGCTTTTAAGGAACCCGGAGTTTCATTGCCGCCCTCACATAAGCCCGCCATTGGTCCCTATCCTGAGCAAGATTAATCCATTCTCTATTATCATATCCCACCTCCCTCAAATCCATTTTAATATTATCTTCCCTTCTACGTCTCGGCCTTCCTAAAGGTCTTTTTCCCTCCGGCCTCCCAACTAACACTCTATATGCATTTCTGGATTCGCCCATATGTCCTACATGCCCTGCCCATCTCAAACGTCTGGATTTAATGTTCCTAATTATGTCAGGTGAAGAATACAATGCGTGCAGTTCTGTGTTGTGTAACTTTCTCCATTCTCCTGTAACTTCATCCCTCTTAGCCCCAAATATTTTCCTAAGCACCTTATTCTCAAACACTCTTAACTTATGTTCCTCTCTCAAAGTGAGAGTCCAAGTTTCAGAACCATACAGAACAACCGGTAATATAACTGTTTCATAAATTCTAACTTTCAGATTTTTTGACAGCAGACTGGAAGATAAAAGCTTCTCAACCGAATAATAACAGGCATTTCCCATATTTATTCTGTGTTTAATTTCCTCCCGAGTATCATTTATATTTGTTACCGTTGCTCTAAGATATTTGAACTTCTCCAACTCTTCAAAAGATAAATTTCCAATTTTTATATTTCCATTTCGTACAATATTCTCGTCACGAGAAATAATAATAATAATAATAATAATAATAATAATAATAATAATAATAATAATAATAATAATAGTAATAATAATAACATAAAATCAGTGATTGCATTATTTCGCTCGTTCTGAACTTACAATACTGTGAGACTATGAGCATCAGGCATTTACATGTATTACTATTATTATTATTATTATTATTATTATTATTATTATTATTATTATTATTATTATTACTATTATTATTATTATTATTATTATTATTATTATTATTATTATTATTATTATTACAACGACGCTTTCAATTGCAGAGTTCATTTGGCTTTCCTTCCTTCCCGACGGAAGCTATGCTAAAGATTTTATCACCCTTTAAAATCACTCTCTGCCGGATTTGAACACGCGAACCTGGGATCATCGTAACAGTTAGACCACCAAGGACGGCGATATGTAGTGAGACTAATTAAATATATAAAATACATCCTATCTAATTTTAATAATTAATCTAGCTTCATTATAAGAGGGATTTCATTATTAGTGTAAGGAATCATGAAGGTAACGAATGGAACAAGTAACACGTACGAGTATTTTATAAATACTGTATCCTCTAGGAAGAGCCAGATATGTCTTAAGCTTGTTCTCTATATGCTTAGACTGTAGACAACATAGTGTACAAATCAAGCAAATGTATATTCAAATACAGAAGCTCAATGGTAATAGTACCGGCAGTGAATTAGTAGTAGTAATAATAATAATAATGATAATAATAATAATAATAATAATAATAATAATAATAATGATAATAATAACAAAGTGATTCAATTGCTTACTTATTTTTAAAAGTGTTTCAAGTTTGGCTACTAAATTTATTTTTAAATCATTAAGATGTGGATTAAAGTTCTATTCCAAAGTGTCAGACATTAAGACTTACCGTGGAGGCGTGCATGATGAAGTGGTGACAATTCATACTTTGGAAGCCGTTATATACCATTACAAATCCATCGACTCCGCCTATACCCGACTCAGATTACGGCTGACAAACGTCGGAGACCTTGATGATGGTGTAAGAATCAGAGCAGAAAGAAACTTGTTGGCTTGGACCTGCTCAGGGTAACAAACAGAGGAAATGAATTTGGTTTAAAAATTGAAAGTAAGGCCTATGTCCAATGCACAAATGTTATAGAATGAATACGTTCAGCGAAGACTATTTTAAAATAATAGTTACATACATAGTTCCGATATTAAATTTGAACTTGAGTGCATACGATAAGTCCAAAAAACGTATAATCCAAACATGGGCACAATGTTCCTCCGTGAGCACTGTATACACCACCACTTCATTTCTCCCTCCGCAATTATTCTACCTGTCTGTGTGTGCTTTTTTCTCTCTGTGAGGCCGGGAGGAAACATTCCTGCGCACAGCGACCTGAGGTCCATTGTGCGCCCCTGGGATGTGTTACAAGCCCACCGACCGCTCCCACCCCGAACCGACACCGCTAACACCCTGACGATCAGTCCCGCCATCCCCCCAAGTCAGTATACCATTCCACCCCAACAGCCCCCCACATCCCCCCTCAAACGGTCTGAGGTGTAAACCACCCCTCCCATTTTCTCACCGGTCTGAGGTGCAGACTTACCGTCGAGGCGTGCATGATGAAGTGGTGACAATTCATACTTTGGAAGCCATTATATCCATGGAGCCGGCCGAGAGTGTCAGCAGCTTCGGAGGGCCAAAGAACAGTGTATAATTTCACGCAGATAGCCAGCCAAAAATCATTTTTGACATCCTATTTTAATGCTAAATTCTTATATAGAAGTGTTTATAACATACTAAAACATTATATTCAAGTGTAGATAGATGCTTACATCTGGTAGGGGACGCTTACAACAAAGCGAAAGTTGCATTTCTCAGATAAGATCAATTACGCTGCAGAGGCAGGCGCGCAGCTTGTGTTTGGATGATGCGAAGGGGGGAAGTTAATATAATATTTTTCTCTAATGTACAGTGTGCATATATTATAAGAAGTTATGCAATTGCAAATAAACTAATTCTGTTGCCAAAAGTCATTATCTTAGTCTCCAGAATAAGTGTCTGGAAGTAGAAGTTCAACCTTATTATTATATTATTTAAGTTGAATTTTAAAAAAGATGTAGCCCTCTGTCACTTCGATAAAATATTGTGCAGATATTCATTATGCTTTTCAAAGCAAGACGTCGAGATTTTTTTCTGCAACCAGATGCTTACAAAATAACTATTAATTATTTTCAGACACCATCCGCTCCGTAACCAGGAGAGCTGTTTTTCAGGTGTGGAGCAAGAGTGAAAGAAAAGCGAAATTCTCAAATATATAATTGAACATTTTGGTCTCAAAGATTTCTCTGAAGACATTTTACAGTCAATAAAAAATTAATTCGATTTCTATACTCAAAAATCAATTACGGTGGGAAAAAAAGCAGAAATGAGTAAAATTTCTCCAAATAGAATGCGCTATGTCTGAACCAATATGCAAATTCTGACAATAAAATATATAATGCTTTGCTATGTACTACAAAACAATTCCAATTTGAGTCTGCCAGTACAAGCATTCGAGAACGTCCACGTAAATGTTTCGGAGAACTAAGCCAAAAATCAAAACGGAGAAAAAAATAGTTCACCCTTCGAAGAAAGCTCGCCATAAGAAAAGTTTTCTGCTGTCCAGATAAGTTTCAGAGTTTCTATGAAAAGAGATGCGGCTAATATTGCAGGAAAGCTTTCACTTGCATCACTTCAAAGTGCGACAAAATAAAAAAAAACATGAAAATTGGTTTTGCAGGAACGACTAACAATGTCATCCAATAAGGATCTCGCTTTGATTACTGATTCACAGTTGACCCCTAATCAATATAAATAATTAAGGAAAATGCAAAATCTTGTAACAGTTAATTTATATCCACCGCATTATTTAGTAGGAAACATTAAAGATAGGTTAAATTCAGGCAGGAAAGGGCACTACTTGTTGACATGACAAAGCAAAGCAGTCGCAATAAAAACGATGAAAAAACCGCAAGAAGATTTTTCAGAGAGATTTCCACATTCGCATATTATATTGCGGGAATAGATGGAAATCTAATAATATATAATATTTAAACACTTTTCTTGCAGGTTTGCAATATTGATAAACGGACATTAGGCATGTATGCAAAGGAGACAAGGGAATTATATTTATTCTTGCACAAATAGTAGTCTATTACATGCCTACAACCCTTCACTAATTGTTGGTTCATGGACAGAAGGTCACAGGACACTATTATACCTACTCGTAAAATATCTTAGGAAGCCCAGGAAAGGAGGAACAAAGACAATAGACTTCTCAGAGAAGTCTTCACAAGAAGAACATCAAGAAAAGAAACAAATATCCACAGTAGCTTTTGCTCAGGCTACTTATTTCTTTCGACCCTTATATCATCAGCTTTAGGAAATTAAGTAGAGAAAATCGTGGTCGATTGCAAGAGAAGTAATGCAGTTACTCTCCGAGCCTCTATTACTCGGTGCTGCCGAAGTAGAGACTAGGAGCCAGGATACAGATTCTGATGGGGATGCATCTGACTTCTGAACGAGTTTGGTATGTAGCAATATTTCTTCTTACTCTATCAATTTTAAGCGCGTTCCACGTTACGAAACTTTAATTTATTTTTTTAAATTCAAATCGATTTTTTTTTAGAATATTACTAACTTTATTTGCAAATTTAGTTGCTATTCCATTTTCGTTTTTGAAAACTTATTCACTCCAATAATTGAAGGTAAATACAAAATTTTATGAAAATTGAGCTATTAGTTTTTAAAAAAAGATTTTTGGCAGGCTAGACTCTAAATTACACACTGTGCAATGGCAAGTGACCTACGTGGGCTGGATGGCAAATGACCTACATTCAATGGACAGCAAATGACTTATTTTCACTGGATGGCTAGTGACCTATATTCACTGGACGGCAAGTGAAGTACTTTCGCTGTGTGGCATGTGACTTAATTTCCCTCGATGGCAAGTGACCAACTTCCCCTCGATGGCAAGTGTCCTATTTTCGCTCCATGTCAAGTGATCTACTTTCGCTGGATTGCAAGTGACTTACGATGGATGGCAAGTGACCTACTTTCGATAGACGGCATATGACCTACATTCCCTCGATCGCATGTGACCTACTTTCGCTCGATGGCAAGTTACCTAATTTCGTTCGATGGCAAGTGACCTATTTTCGTTCGATGTCAAGTGACCTAGTTTCGCTGGACGGCAAGTGACCTAGTTTTGTTGGATGGCAGGTAACCTACTTTCTCTGGATTGCAGGTGACGTATTTTCGCTGCATGGCAATTGATCTAATTTCGTTCGATGGCAAGTGACCTAATTTCGGGGGATTGCAAGTGACCTAATTTCGCTGGATGGCAAGTGACCTACTCCTTGTGGAAGCAATTGAGCTCCTTTCGATCGGTAGCAAGTGACCTACTTTCGTTATGTGGCAAGTTGCCTATTTCCTATGGTGGCAAGTTTCCTAATTTCGCTGGATTCCAAGTGACCTAATTTCGCTGCACGGCAAGTGACTTAATTTCGCGGGATGGGAAATGACCTACTTTCCCTGAATGGCAAGTGAGCTACTTTCGCTGGATGAAAGTGAGCTACTTTCGTTCAATGGCAAGTGAACTACTTCCGCAGAATGGCAAGTGACCTACTTTCGCTCGATGGCAAGTGACGTACCTTCTCTGGATGGCAAGTGACTTACTTTAGCTGGATGGCAAGTGACGTAATTTCGATCGATGGCAAGTGACCTATTTTCGCTATACGGCAATTGACCTATTTTCGCTGGATGGCAGGTGACCTATTTTCGCTGGATTTCAAGTGACCTACTTTCGCTGGATGGCATATGACCTACTTTCGCTGGATGGCAATTGACCTATTTTCCCTGGATGGCAAGCGGGTTACTTTCGCTGGAAGCAAGTGATCTACTTTCGCTAGGCGGCAAGTGACATATTTTCGGTCGATGTCAAGTGAAGGAGATTCGCTGGATGGCAGGTGACCTATATTCGCTTGATGGCAGGTGATCTACTTATGCTCGAAGTCTAGTTACCTACTTTCGCTGGATGGCAAATGACCCAATTTCTCTGAATATCAAGAGACCTAATTTAGGTGGATTACAAGTGACATATTTTCGCTGGAAGGCAAGTGACCTACTTTCGCTGGATGGCAAGTGGTATAATTTCGCTGGATGGCAAGTGATGTATTTTCGCCCGATGGAAAGTGACCTAACTTCGATCGATGGCAAGTGACTTAAATTCGCTCGGTGGCAAGTGACCTACTTTCACTAGATTTCATGTGACCTACTTTCGCTGGATGGCAAGCGACATACTTTCGCTTGATT